>NC_061092.1:66162211-66204711 GCF_015104395.2 Macrobrachium nipponense
AGCAATGCTGTATGGTACGAAACAGCAAGCATGAGAAAAAACAGAGCAGGAGAAGATGGATGTGACAGAAATGAGAATGCTTAGGTGGATGTCTGGGGTGACAAGAGAGGATAGGATCAGAAATGACTACATAAGAAGGGGGTCGACTAAGGTGGTGGAAGTATCAAGAAAGTGCAGAGGGGAGGCTGAGATGGTATGGACACCTGTTGAGGAGAGATGAGGACCACGCTGGGAGACATACTATGGGGATGGAGGTTCAAGGAAGAAGAAGAAGAGGGAGACCATGAAAGAGATGGAAGGACTGTGTGAGAGGAGACTCACTATTCGCCCCCTGAAGAGTAATCGAACTCTATCCCCGAGATTACTAGACCAGAACGCTGCCAACTGTACTAGCTATAGTAGACTCACATCAACTGTGCATTTGATGTCTAGACCAGTCCTTTACGACGCTCCTGATTGGCTGTTGATAAGCCAATCGTAGGGCTGGAAACTCTCAGTCTCTATCGAGAATTCACATGGGTAGGTTCTATGTTCCACCTATCCTGAGGGACACGTCATTCAGTAGAGGTGGAACATACATCCTGCCAATGTGAACTCTCGAGAGAGACTGAGAGTTTCCAGTCCTGCGGTTGGCTTATCAACAGCCAATCAGGCGTGTCGTAAGGGACTGGCCTAGACATCAAATGCACGGTTAATGTGAATCTACTATTGCAACTTCACGCTACAGTTCTCAAGTGCGTCGGAAGAACTGTTTTAAAAAATGCAGTACGTCCTAAAAGAGCAGAAATAGACTTTTTAAGATTCTCTGTTAGTAACTTTTCCTTTCCTGTTGTTGAGCACGAATTTGCTGATTAGGTTGCAAAGCCACTTATGGCCCACCTGGTGAGCCAGTAGGTCTACTGTTTTGTCTTTTACCGGTAGTGTGCTTCCTTTAACACTCTTGCATTCCATTCTCCTCCGGGTATTTGCCCCTATTCTCCAATATCAATCAAAATATTTGAAGTGCTAGACTTTTAATGGATTTGTTTTACTTCCAGGACTAACGCATTCCGCACCAAAGTCTGTGCGTGTTGCTTGCTTATTTTAGCGAGTTTTACGGGTAATATAAATATTATTTGTATGGATGCAAATGGTGAATTGTCATATTCACCTTCAGGTGGTCATTAGTTTGCCCTTATTTCCATTTTTTGGAATCGATGTGAAAACCTCGACTCATAATGCCGAGAGAAGGATCGCGATTAGAGTCGTTGTTGCTCACGAGTGGGAAGCCCAATTAGTCCTTGTTTCAACGATATTTGAATGTCAGAACTACGCATGAACTCAGTTGAATTAGTTAATGATGGACTTCTGCTCGGAATTAAATGAACGTTATAGTATTTTTTGGGAGACTTAATTGGCGTTGCCTTTTACAGGTATGTAATAATTAGCATTCTTTCAGATGAGGTATAAAATGATTGGAATTTATTTTAGAGTGAAGAATGTGGACTACATTTCGACTCAACTTTGTATGTATACACAGACCACACACACACACACACACACACACACACACACACACACACACACATATATATATATATATATATATATATATATATATATATATATATATATATATATATATATATATATATATATATATATATATATAGAAACATCTGTGAAGTATTTCTTATTCTCAAAAAAAACAGTGAATCATTTCCTTTATCCAGAACCATAAGTGAATTATTTCCTTTATTCTCCAGAAACATTAAAAATGATCAAAGTAAAGGACAAAACGTCTAAAGCCCTGCAGTACTCCATTGTTTCTCTTTCCTCGTGGAATGTGTCTGCGAGTGTTTTTAATCGAAAAGGCACCTTTTCCGTTCTAGTAAGACCTGTTTACTTCGGGAACCATCCTTGTTTCCACCTAACATCATTTCTTATTTTTCAACCGAAAGATAAATGAATTCTTTTCCCTTATCTAGAATTAATTAAGCGATGTTCACCTGCTAGAAAGTTCTTTCCTTGCTATTGTGAACCTTCCGGCAATTATAAGGACACCGAAGGAGAATTTATCTCCCTTTTTTATTATGGGTATTTTCATGGCAATGCCCAAACAGTTAGAAGTAGCCTTTAAGTTCCATAACAGCTGGTGGTATGTGGTTATTTTTCTGAGGAAAATATAAAAATTCTTTACAATGGCTGACAGGGCATAAGATTTGGAATAACCCATAGAAAGTGTGGAGTCAACAGAAGAGATTCTGAAGCTCCTTTCACTGGGACGAGATACTTAAGAATGATTGTGTTCATTCGGTGCTATTATCAGGTTATTTTTAAATGTTATGTATGAATTAACTTATAGATAATAATAATAATTATAATAACTATAATTGTAATTGTAATTGTAATTATAATAGTGGAATATAAATTTTATTTCAGCTCAAGGCCATATGCATGAAATATACAAAGTAGAGACAATGCACACAATCTTGATAAATGAGATGACCTGACAAAAAATGATAATCGACAGTGTCTACACAGTTGCTGAAGAATTAGGAAAACAGTATTTATAATAATGGCAAGACTGTGATAATATTGAGAATAATGGTAAACAAAAAGTTAAAAAGGATAAAAATAAATAGCTTTATATTCAGTTTCCTCGTTGGATGATCTGATCAGTTATACTTGATGAGTTTATATATATATATATATATATATATATATATATATATATATATATATATATATATATATATATATATATATATATATATATATATATATATATATATATATATATATATATATATATATATATATATATATATATATATATATATATATATATATATATATATATATATATATATATATATATATATATATATATATATATATATATATATGTATATATATATATATATATATTATATATATATATATATATATATATATATATATATATATATATATATATATATATATATATATATTACACCATTCAGCAGGGTCCAACAAACACATCAAAAAGGCCCTATTTATTCATAAAAGACGTTTCGCACATTATCTATGTGCGTTTTCAATCTGCAAGAATAACATATATTAAAATTTACAAAAACTATTTTAAATAAAATATCGTTGAGAATTTTTTTTAATTAAAATTAACACAAATTAAAAAGTATACAGTAAAAAAGGAACCAGTTCTCACCAAACCATCCAAAGGAGAAGGAGAAGAACGAATGACCAAAACCTGACACCCACCCACGACTTCAGTTATGCAACATATGAGAAGCGGAAACGTTAGAATTCAAAGACGGAAGAAGCTGTTTGATGTATAAGGACTCTAGGGTAGTTAGTAATTGCTTTGGCTTGTTCCGCCAATAATAGAGAAATGCTTTTCATTTTTTTTTAATTTTGCATACAGAGGCGTGATTCTTTATATTAGAAAATTCTGGTTTACTCAATTTTCTGACCCGTTCTAAAACTGCCATATATATATATATATATATATATATATATATATATATATATATATATATATATATATATATATATATATATTATATATATATATATATATATATATATATATATATATATATATATATATATATATATATATATATATATATATATGTATATATGTACATATATATATATATATATATATATATATATATATATATATATATATATATATATATATATATATATATATATATATATATATATATATATATAATATATATATATATATATATATATATATATATATATATATATATATATATATATCTAATATATATATATATATATATATATGTATAATATATATATATCATATATATATATATATATATATATATATAATAAATGCTTATGATTTAACGTTTCCTTCTTTTTATGATTGGATCAATGAATCCGACTAATGAGGACATTAGATTATCTCATTTATTTTTGATGAGTGATATAGTAAAAGTTGCACGAAAATGTTATTTAGCCTCATTCATAATGTTTTTAAAAGAGCACTTATTTTCTCGTAAATGATAAACACGCCTACCTGAATTATAAAACCTCGCTTTGCAGGGACTATTTCAAATGAATGAGTATCATAATCAGTTCCAGTTAAAATCATTTACTAATGTTTAATATATGATTGCACATTTCCACATACTTTTTACATGTTACTACGTTTACATTATCGTGCGGTTTTTACGCTTCCATAATCAATAATAATAATAATAATATAATAATAATAATAATAATAATATAATAATAATAATAATAATAATAATATAGCGAGAGAGTTAATCAAGAATGTGTAACTGAGGACCGGAAATTTTCCATTCATCCACAGTTGTACTATGGCTCTAGCCGGCAAGACGACTTGCAACCATTGTTCCTTGATAATAGGCTCCACCTATTATCAAGTAACCAATAATAATCATAAGTGTGCAAGACCGTCCCCACACTCGTTTACTACAGGTAGCGCATACCTACCTATAAATGACACAAGCTCTTTTTATCACCAACCTTTGCATTGAATTCACCCAGCACTACCACCCTCTCACGTCTTTGAAACTTTCTTGAAACTTATCTTCCCGCGTCATAATGCACAAATGCAGATTTTGTACTGAAACATTTGTGCCCTTTTAAAAACCTGTTAGTGTGACTGCAGTCTAATTTGGCTTTAATTCAACTAAGGAACTAATGGTAAAAGGACCACCTGAGTTGCTTCTTTCAGGTATGACAAAATATATTGAATCAGTTGCATCTATTACCCATGGCATTTATAGCGATTTAATATACATTATTTTGCTTGAATGTAGATAATCCTGTTCATGGTAGGAAGGAAACGAATTAGGGAGAAGTAGGTGGGCTTATAAGACTAACAGAGAGAGAGAGAGAGAGAGAGAGAGAGAGAGAGAGAGAGAGATGTCCTTATGCCTCTTGGGAACTCGAAAAAAAGAAAAAGAAAAAGAAAAAAAAATATATATATATATATTTGTGTGTGTGTGTACATATATATATATATATATATATATATATATATATATATATATATATATATATATATATATATGAATAACTTGATCACGAAGTATATAAAACGTGATGCTATGTATAAATAAGGTTTTTTTGCCACGAAGGAAAAAATGAAAAAGCGAGATAGCCGAGTACTTTCGGTCCTACTCGGACCCTTTACTCAGTAAAAAAAAACCAAAATTTATATGTATATATTATATATATATATATATATATATATATATATATATATATATATATATATATATATATATATATATATATATATATATATAAATATACATATAAGATAACTGTATCTCATTGTAGTTCCATGCCATAATCCATAAAGTGCGATTCATCATTTAAAATGTAAACAATCTTGCCCTCCGCTATCAACAAAGACAATAAATACGAACTACATCATAATTTCCTAAATGGATCCACTGCCGGTACCATTCCATGTTTTATTTGTGCGACAATTATTTTCTATGTAGCTTATCTTTGTGATTTTATTTATGTTATATTCCTACGAGTTTTATGTATGAAATTTTCTTTGATTATTATCATTAACATAAATTTTATGGTTATTCACTGAAGTTTTACACGAGTGTTTACATGTAACGTGCAGCCAAATGTTATATACAAACAATTCTTTTTATCTGGGTGCACAATAAATATAGCAACAGTAATACGTAACAGATGAATATAAACTCTCATCAAAAACAGATTTCACGAGGTCGATGATACACAATTCGTCTTTCTCTTGATGTTTTTTTTTTCTTTATGCTCTTACGTTCATGGGGGCCATGAAATAACCCTTGTTTTAATCCCGAGGGGTTGGCACCACTGTTTCGAATCAGCATATGACAGGAGTGCCAACCTCTGACACAGGAGTGTCAACATTTCCCGTATTTCCTTTTTCCAAGGTCCTCCTCACCACCTCTCACAAGGCTACGTGGACTCTTTATTGCCTCCATTACTGCTGCCGTTGGAAGTCGTCCATTTTAATTGAACTGGAACAGGCTGGGAATTTGCCGAATGTATTCCCCCCTCACCATTTCATTCCAGGAAATTGAGGTAGGCAGAAAAAGGCCACGGCTCTTTACACCGCTGAAGTCATTCGCTTTCTGGCAATATCTCCATAACAAAAGTACCTTTCCGACTCATAACCACGTCATATATATTCCAGTATAGGTGGGTCTCTTACGAGAATAGAATTTTTAGCGTTTTATAAGAGAATAAATATCTGCATTTGGATTTCTGAAAGGAACAGGTGGGACCTATAATCCCTACCTACAGCAAGATTTCACCATAGAAGGTTAGTACCGTCAGTGCACCGCACGGGGTGCACTGTAAGCATTGCTAAAGGTTCTTTGCAGCTGCAACTCCTTTCATTTCTTTTACTGTACCTCCTTTCATTCCTTTCTTCCATCGTGCTATCCACTCTCTCCTAACAATTATTAAATAGTGCAACTGCTTTGAGGTTTACCTCTTGTTACACCATTCAAACCTTTTTACTCTCAATTTCTTTTCCAGCCCTGAATGACCGCATAGGTCCCAGTGTTTGACCTTTGGCCTAAACTCTATATTCCAAGTACATAGAGAGTTCGATAGAAGACTCGTATTAATTAGATTTTTATATAAGTAAAATATTTAAACAGAAAAATCTTTTCATCAAAATATGAGAGGAGAGAAAAACAAACCTTCGTAACAACGTAAGTGCAAATGCTGAAGAAAGGTGATAGAGATAAAGTAACATCATTAATTTCTGAAATTGTTTTCGTGCTGGAATAACGAGAGAGAGAGAGAGAGAGAGAGAGAGAGAGAGAGAGAGAGAGAGAGAGAGAGAGAACTCAAAATGAATTCAGTGGAAGAGCAACAGGTGTGTTACTTGAGGAAAATACTTCAGGATTTTTATTACACAAATGAAGTTCATTAATAAGACTCTTTCGACACCAGGAGGAAATCTTCAGTCTTATCAAGGGGCTGAGCTGTTTTATGTTACGATTATCTTAGTATTTGCTCCCCAGCCCCCACCCCCCGTCCTCCTCTTACATCACGCAGCAAATTTGGTAGTTTGGTCCTCATTAAACATAATATATAGATATATATATATATATATATATATATATATATATATAATATATATATATATATATATATATATACACACACACACATACATACATACTCGTATATATATGTATATATACACTTTTCAATTATGTTTGTTGTTTGAAAAAGTCGAAATTTGAAACCGTATGGCAATTCATGTGGCTATATTTGGATGCAATGCAGTTGCGGACTTGGCTGATTATGCAAATTTACTATTTGCATAGTAAATTGAAAGTAAACTTGATAGATTACTTCAAAATAGTTTTGCGAATTTCGTGATAATTAATCCTATTCCAATTTCAGCAGTTGCTTTTGTAAAAGAGATGTATATGTTTTACAAGAATGTGTTTTCCTTCTATCATAATAATTTGCAATGTTCTCTTTCAAGGATAAAAACCTTCTTTTTCCGTGTATTATAAACTTATTTTCGGTTACTTGGAGAGTAAGCCCACAAACTATTTTGCTATTGTTGTTGTTGTTGTTGTGGGGGAGGCGGCTAGGAAAGCCTAAAAACGTCCAGGAAAAGTGTCTTGCGTTGAGTTAAAGATACAGGAATTTTAGGATAGGATATTTATGATTTATTTATTAGAAGGAAAATGTATAAAATAAAATAATTTGCTTGTTAAACAGTGCAGAATATTTTATTTCTAATAAAATATAGCTTCTTTATTTTATTTTTCGTTGGTGGAACAACCCTCTATTTGACCGCAGATTTTAGCAAGCGCCCTGAGTAAGCTGGAGGTCTGATCACACCTTGTTTTTTCTTCATAAGAAAGAATATTTCACTGTTTATCTAATTAAGCATATGACTCATTGATTGAATAAAAGATTTAGGCCACTGGCCAACAATTGGCACCTATGAATTCATTGAGCGCTAAAAATAGTATTGAAACAATTGCAAAGAGAAGGTTAAGGAATTAAGGTGAAAGAAAGAAAATATGAACGGAGGTATAGTAAAAAGAATGAAAGGAGTTGCATCTAGGAGCCGAAGGGACGCTGAAAAGAACCTTAAGTAATGCCACCGACGGCACAACGCAACCCCAACCCCCTCCCCTTACGTGGTAAGTAATTATATGGTTACACAGCATTCAAGGCTCTTGGTTGATAAACAAACCAATCGGAAAATCAAATTCATTTAACGATTTAAACATTAGAATCGTTCGTTCTCCATTGTATATCCAAGATGCAAATTCGTGAGGTCTGTGCTAGTTTACACCAGGCCCGGTTATTTTGCCATGACCCTAGGTTAGGTTACGTTAGGTTAGGTTAGGTTAGATTAAGTTGAATTGAGTCTGGTTAGGTTGAATTGAATTTGGGTAGGTTAGGTTAGATTAGATTAGAACCTGGACAGTAATTTGGGTGTGGTAACATAATGAGTTTATTTGCAAGAAAATGGTTAGTTTTTAAGATATGGCGTCCCTCTTTCTTCAGGAAAAGGTCACCCAATACTCGGGTGCATCTCTGGAAAATGCATCCAATATGTTTTAATAAAAACAAGTTCCAATATACACGGAGAAAAATATAAGTTCTTCTTGTTTCTCTTTTGAAACAAAAGGGTAATTATTCTTTTTCTATTCCATTTTCTTTTCGTTTTCTACATCACAAGGATTTACCAGTGTGTTTTCGTCCGTTCATCTCCGTCCATTGCTTCGTACAAAAAAAAAAAAAAAAAAATAAAATAAAAAAAAACAAGCCAGATGCAAGAAGTGAGATTCTAAAATACAAGTTTAATCGTATCAGGGTTGCAATGCATTGCATCTTCGCCTGAACTTCTAAACGACTAACATGCATAGCAGGCCAGTTTTAAGTTTAGTTTAGTGCACTTACACACACACACACACACACACATATATATATATATATATATATATATATATATATATATATATATATATATATATATATATATATATAATATATATATTATATATATATATATATATATATATATATACTATATATTATATATATATATATATATGTATGGGAGAGCTTTAGTTTTTCACCCTGGCAATAAGCACGTATATACGAGTAAACCAATGATTTCCAACCTATGGGGCACGCGTCCCCCTGGGGTGGAGGGAGGGCTCGAAGAGGTGCGGGGGGGGGGGGGGGGGGGGGGGGGGGGGGGGGGGGGGGCGCAAATACTTGATGAAGGGGATGATTAGATCTGAAAACTATTAATTATGATGGAATTCAGAATTTCAAGATACTGAGAAAATACTTATGAAATTTAGTGTCTAAATATATAAATTATTTCAAATTCTATATTAAGGAATTATTAAACAATTATAAAAGATAACGAAGTAACGTTTCGCAATTATAAAAAATTGTACTGATTACACTACACTGCGAAGGTAAGCTTATATTATATATATATATATATATATATATATATATATATTATATATATATATATATATAGATATATATATAATATATATAGATATATATATATATATATATATATATATATATATATATATATATATATATATATATATATATATATATCTATATATATATATATATATATATATATCTATATATATATATATTATATATATATATATATATATATATATATATATATATATATATATATATACATATATATATATATATATATATATACATATATATATATATATATATATATATATATATATATATATATATATATATATATATAGATATATATGTATAGATATATATATATCTATATTATATATATATATATATATATATATATATATATATATATATATATATATATATATCTATATATATATATATATATATATATATATATATATATATATATATATATATCTATATATATATATCTATATATAGATATATATATATATATATATATATATATATATATATATAATATATATATATATATATATATATATATATATATATATATATATACATATATATAAATATATATATATATATATATATATATATATATATATATATATATATAATATAGTAATATTGTTGAATTATTGACATGTGCCGACTATGCCAGTAAATTACAGTATTTAAGGAAGAGGGGGAGGGGGGGGGGGTCGCAGAGAATCATCCAGTCAATGAAGGGGGCGAGATTTTAGACCAATACAAGCCTTGACTGGAGTATACCAATCCTCCTTCCAAGCCATCCGCTTAAAAACACGGATTATCCAGGCTTCAGGAGATCTGGTGGGTCATAATACACGATAACAATGCCTCCCTTTCTCCTGTCATCCCAGTTTCTACCATTTCCCTCGTGCAATACTTCATTTAGTTTACGAAAGTGAAGAGACAAACAGAACGAATAAATAAATCGAAGAGGCAGTACATAGGCGGTCATTCAGTGCTGAAAGACAAATTTTGGAATAAAAGGTGTGACGGTAGGAAGACCACTCAGCAGCGCTATGAAACAATCACTAGAAGAGGGTGGAAAGTGAGATGGAAGAAGGAATATGAAAGGAGGTGCAGTAAAAGGAATGAAATGGGTTGCAGCTAGGGGCCGAAGGGACGCTGCAAAGAATCTAAGTAATGACTACGTGGCTAAAGATTCAGTAACTCAGTAGTAATGATTTTTATCACAAAACCGTGACATTTTTTTCATACACTTTCATTAACCTACAAATGTCATTTAATATCGAATTCGCTCCATGTCGGGAATAATATCATTGATAACCGTCGGTGGTAGAATACTCGTCGCTGAAGTCTTTGATCGTTATCAATGGTGTTTCGACCCATCAGGTGACGATCGCCTATCATTTCTAATTCCCCTCTGGTGTTATTCCAGAGACCAGAACGAATTGTATATTAAAATGACATTTGCAGCTTAATGTTTGTGAATAGTAATCCATATCATCATCGGTACCGTGTGACGTCATTGTAAGGCCGACTGTCTTAGTAGGTTCTGGCTTTTCTTTAGGGCTATAATGAAGCAGCAGTTAGGGGTTCGGACGCGTCCTCTTTGGAGAAGTGGGTGACACTGAGCGACTTCTGGGCGTCCCTCAGGGGGATCTCTTGACCCCGAAGTTTTGAGGAACCTTGCTGATTGCAAGAGGGTCAGCCCCCTCAAAAGGTCTTCTGTAGGAAGAGGAAGAGTGTTGCTACCAATATTAGTACTTTTGGTGAGTACACATGAGTACACACTTCTTTTTCTTTGATTTTATTGGCTTTTTTTATTGAATTTTATCGATGTTATTAGTGGAACTGGATTTGAAAGGGGATTCATAGCAATGTAGCGTTAATAAATTTAAATAAATTAATGAGGAAATTGTTTTTGGTCGAAGCATTACAAATCGAAGAAAAATCTCTTTATCATCTAAGTGAAAACATCGCAGTTAAACAACTAAGGAACACTGTTTCCCCGACATGAGGCCAAGATAGAGCTCGAGACAGAAATGTTGATATTGCAAAATCAATTTCGTCATTAATGACAAAAGAACTTTTTTTTTCTTGCGTCCCATTTCTTCCCTTATTCGATTGGGGTTTTCTTATTTCCTTATTTTAACAAATATGTTTCACACCTGGAATTTATCCAAATATGTGTCCACTGACTATATCGTTCGGTCCTTTTCTTATCACTCTGAAGCCCTATCTTCTTTAGCTTTTCCGAGTTCGTCCATCTGTTTATTTATTTATTTATCTATTTTGAGTTCATCAATCTGTTTATTTGTTCATTTATTTGATTTTAGTTCATCCATCTGTTTATTTTTTGAGTTCATCCATCTGTTTATTTTTTTTAGTTCATCCATTTGTTTATTTTTTTAGTTCATCCATCCGTTTATTTATTTATTTTTTTTGTTTATCCATATGTTTATCTATTTATTCTTTTTATAGTTAGCGCAAACTCTACAACCTTAGAATTTTTATTTCGCAAGTTCTAGTTCATCATGAAACCATGAGTATAGCTACTCTTCATTGCGAGATGCTTGTGTATTTCCCCTTCAATCTCAAGCACAACAATAATTCATCCTTCAAGGGTTTTATAAAACTCCGCCTGCTGATATGAGAGAGCCCAAATCTTTGTTCCCCCGACACGGGTCCCGTTCCCTCGGGCAATTATTTCATGATGATGCTTTTTGGTGCCTGGACATCGTTTCCGTACGTGAGATTTCTCGAAGCTCTTCTGTGGCGCTTCCCTCTTCTCTCACATTCTTTCTTTCTTCATTTTTCCTGCGTGTTCACCGAACTACGGTATAATTTCGTGAGAGGATCGGATTTTTCAGAGCCATTCTGTGTCATGCTAGGTCTCTCTCTCTCTCTCTCTCTCTCTCTATTAGACGTGTGCTTCACATTTTGAAGGAGCCCGGATATAAAGCTCTGGACTTGATATTACGTAAAATATATTACACTGTGGCTAATTAAATACAATTATTATTATTATTATTATTATTATTATTTATAATGTTAATTCATAATAATAATAATAATAATAATAATAATAATAATAATAATAATAATAATAATAATAATAATAATCCCAGCTACGGAAAGAGCAGAATAGGACGAACAGAAAGGGGGGTCAGGGCTTTGGGGAATCTTAATTATCTCTCGGCTTCTGGTTCCCAAATTCTTTTTACCTGTAAAACATGACGCAACAATTTTCCCAGGTGAAATGCAGATCTATTCCACGGAATCAAGAAAGAGAGAGAAAAAAGATTTAGCCTTTGTGCAAAATGACCTAATTACCTTTTAACTGCTTCTCTCTCTCTCTCTCTCTCTCTCTCTCTCTCTCTCTCTCTCTCTCTCTCTCTCTCTCTCTCTCTCTCTCTCTCTCATAAAAGATGAAAAGCTCCTCACGACATATAAATGTCGCCTAGAAGTTCCTCTGGAGAAGAAACCAATCTTCGTTAAACTCATTTCTCTCATTTTCAGCTGAACAGAGTTTCATAACCTAATGCGCGATGTGCACATATGTATGTATATACATATATATACACATATATACGTACATATGTCAATAACATGTAACTCTGATCGATTATATATTCGGTGAATATGCATAAATTTAAGGAAAACTACGTCCTTTACATGAACGATCCAATTTGCATAAATTATAACCCTCACTGGCGAGTATATCACAGGAACATAATAAAAACGTTAACTATGCCCTCAGAATTGAATGTACTACGTCTTATTTTCCTGAAAATAAAGTAATTGGCCCAAAGAAACGGAAAAATAAACAAAAAAAATGAATATGAAAGCCTGAATCAGGCTCTGATACAAAGACTGCTGATGAAATTTGCCTTCCATTGTAAACTTTTGGAATTGAATGACTCCAGTTCAATTTAACATCCAGAACCTTATTGCCGGAACCTCAGGTCGGGTCTGTCTCTATTTTCCCGTCGTGGGACCCTCGTTTCATTCTGTTTCTCCGGGATATATATATATATATATATATATATATATATATATATATATATATATATATATATATATATATATATATATAATATATATATATATATATATATATATATATATATATATATATATATATATATATATATATATATGTACATGTATACTGATACACACACACACACAAACATACACACACACACACACACACACACACACACACACACACATATATATATATATACATATATATATATATATATATATATATATATATATATATATATATAGATATAATATATACTACTTCTCATTTTCCATCTGTCTGATAAAACAAATCATTTCCCTGGCCAACTACTCATGAATTTTCATAATCAATTTCATCCATAGTTGATATTCCTTTCTCACATATCCTCTGTCGTCCAAAAGCTGTATGAGTTTCATGGTTTGACGTCATTTCATATCGAAAGATGAGGAGTCATCATGAAATCATTTCAGGTTTGGGGATATATTTAATTCTGAAAGAATGCTGATTGTGGTTCTCCAATTAGCAGTTAAATGTACCAGTATCATTAAATTCTGTTTAATTCGCTCGGTTAACTTCATAATTTTTGTATGGAACTGAGATATACAAACGCCCATTCCTGCACGAATAATAACTAACCCTTAAGGATTAAGAAGTCTTGTAAAAATGTCAAAATTAGATGTGAATTCCAGCTAACTTCGAAGTCAACGTAATACAGGTTCGAGATTCCTAACAAGTGACCCCGATGTGACAGAAGAAGAATGATTCGCTTTACAGAAGAGGGCAAATAAACTTCATCAGCCCAGTTCTGTCATGTGGAGATGGACATTTCCGCTGAAGGTTGGATGTGAAAGTTGATCTCAGGTCCTGCTACTGTTGCATATTCATTCGTAAATGCTTCGTTTCAATCGAAAGAGGAGAGTCTTGTCTTTCCTGCTGATCTGTAACAGAGATCAAGGGACATTCGCTCTCAAATCGAGTGAGGAAGGGTCTCCAACACGTCCTTCTTGTGTTTGTCGGTATGCGCACGCGCAGTAAAAGCAGTCGTCATTGACTCAGTGAAATTCCTCAAATCTAAAACTTGTTGGGTGAAATCTCAGGTATTGTTAATGGGTAAAGTTTGAATGAGCAAAGTTGAAATGAATAATCGCATAGGAAAGAGAAAATCCACTAACTCCCGATAGACAAGGAATGTCAGGCAGAACTTGCTACCAATTGCTCTCTCTCTCTCTCTCTCTCTCTCTCTCTTTAAAAGAAAAAATAAATAAATAAAAAACTTTTAAACTACTGGCTTTTCGCCTTAACAGTTTACTGAGCCATTTAACAGAATTCATCATCCTTCCCCAAGTCAATGAGTCTTACCAGCTTCATTTTCGGGAAATGGCTTCCATGAACAAATAAGCTGAAAACGTAACCCTTTTTATCCCCGTCTCGTGGGAATGTAACGAAAAGAACCTGGGTTTCAGCCCCAGCGTAAAATTAAAGCATTTGACATGTTTCTTTTAGCTGTTTTCTTGAAATAAGCTCCCTGAACGCAAGCACAGGTGTTTCCAAGTCCGGTTTTCCTGCAGACATACTTTGAACTATTTTTTGCTGAACGGCCGACCAGCGCCCCAATGTACGAGGGCATTTTTATTCCTTTTATCCTTAGCACATTGTTAGCATTGATTGAAGGAAGCAGCAACTGATGTCCTCTCACGACCGGAGAGGAGCTTGTCATTGTCACGGCTTGAAAGTGTCGTTCAATGAGAGGACGTTTAGTTATACTATTCTAATGGCATGAAAGTGTCGTCAAATCTTTGAAAGGAGAAATGGTTTCATATTCCTTGGCGCTGGGATACAAAGTCGCTCTCAGCAACTTCAAAACAGTTTGATTAATATTCTGCTTCCTTACCCCAGACCTCATTTGATACGAAAGCCACTAAATAAAGCAAGTACAAAAGGCTGGTGGTGATACAATTTGGATTTTTCGTTGGGTTCTGAATCCGAGGTTGGCAGCTGTTGTTGATCAATCCTAAATGCTTCCGCCTCACTGACGACCTTGTTATCGCTGCGCGAAGTTCATTATCTTATTACGATAAAAATAACCTAAAATCATTTTTATGTCGATAGCTACAGGAAGGAGGACATTTTCGTATTCTTTTTTTTTTTTTGTATTTGCTTTACCTGAAAACTGTGCTAATACATGATATATAAAAATGTTAATTGTATACATTAACAAAATGGGCGATCCAAGTAAATTGCAACTAAAGTTTTCAATATTGAAAGACCAAACGATTACGTTGCATTTCAAGATGACGAATGATATGAATTTTAAGATGACGAATACATAATAATAATAATAATAATATAATAATAATAATAATAATAATAATAATAATAATGATGATAGTGATAATAATAGCAATAATAATAGTAATAATAATAATAATAATAATAATAATAATAATAATAATAATAATAGTGATAATAATAGCAATAATGATAGTAATAATAATAATTATAATAATAATAATAATAATAATAATAATAATAATAATAATAATAATAATAACAACGTGCAGTTATTTTGTGCATTGCACTTTGTGCTTTCACTGTTTCCAGGTGTTTCAGCCCAAGGTTATTCCATATGCTCTTACTCAATAAAATAATTCAGCGATATTTCAGTATGCAGTGTTTATTGTTATCCTAAAAAATTTAATTTGGCAGACTTAGTTAATCTAATACAAATAATTGACCCACTATATTAGATTCACATCAGCCGTGCATCTGATGTCTAGGCTAGTCTCTTATGACGCTCCTGATTGGCTGTTAATAAGCCAATCAGGCTTATTAACAGCCTGAGGAATGCTTTTTTAAGACGTATCCCTCAGGAGAGGTGGAACATACATCCTGCCTATGTGAACTCTTTTCAAGAGACTGAGAGGTTCCAGCTCTGTGATTGGCTTATCAACAGCCAATCAGGAGCGTCGTAAGGTACAGGCCTAGACGTCAGATGCACGGTTGATGTGAATAGTTGGCTTCATTCAAACGAAATTTAAAATAAAATTGTATGCTCTGCCCATGTGCAAGCATGTACTTTCATTCATGCTACATTCTTATTAATTCAACAGAAGCATGTTGCTTTATTTA
The DNA here is from genome assembly GCF_015104395.2 of Macrobrachium nipponense. Taxonomy (NCBI): domain Eukaryota; kingdom Metazoa; phylum Arthropoda; class Malacostraca; order Decapoda; family Palaemonidae; genus Macrobrachium; species Macrobrachium nipponense. Next base: position 66,178,872 of record NC_061092.1, read on the forward strand.
TACAAGATGCTAATACAATTTTCATTTTAAATATATAACTTGTGGGGAACCTAATATGCGTAGCTATTTTACGACCGATAAAGTTTAGTTTCATGTACCGAACAAAGTTTTAATTGTATTTTCGAAGTCGTGTCTAGATAGTGCTTGAAAGGAGTTTGATATTATGTCCCAAGATATTGCATGAAAGGACTGTGAGATTATGTCGCAGTGATTTTTTTTTTTTTTTTTTTTTTTGTTTTTTTTTTTTTTTTTTTTTTGGCTGAGACACACCTGAGGTTAATGAATTGAATTTGCTATGAACAATTTGCATTACCACTTCCTGATTTCAATAAGGTGAACAGTTACAAGAAGTTCTTTCTCCTTTATGATTTAGATTGATTTCCTTTAGACGTTTTCTATCTCCTTGTTTCTCTCGTGTCTCTTGACGTCTACGAGGTTTTGTTTCGACGAAGACCAAACATTTTAAGCATTAAGCTGTTCGATTCGGTTGACTGTAAGAGTTAAATAGCACTAGAATGGCTTTCCTCTCATCATTACTAAAAGCTTTCCAAAGAGTAGAAGATGAAGGGTGACGATTATATAGGAAGCTGAATCCTAAGTGAGTCTGAAACCCCTTTCATATTCAGCCTAGAAATATATCTTTAGTTTTTACTATGAAGGCACGCAGTGTTGGTTAATTACATGCGTTTTCGAAAAGGGGTGATGGCGGACACATTTCCTTTCTTAAGTTGCATACATATTCTTTATTAACGTCTTTTCTGTTTATTGATGTTGTATTTATAAGTAACAATAGAAGTAACTGTATAACAATGACAGGTGAACGTGACTATGCAACAATAACGTCAGCTATGAAGATGTTGTATATGTTGTATCGAATATATAGCTTGTATACCTACATCATTTTTCTAGACTGAACTACGGACATCTTACTTGATGTTCGTATACACAGGTGCTAGTGGCCAGTAATGCACCGACTTCATCCTCGTCTTGCCATTTTTTCCATTTTATTCTTTGCCTTGGTGGGGTTTTAATTCTGAAATCAGAGATATTCACTGAGCGAACAGTAAGAATAGACTCATTTTTATGAAAGCTGGGGTAAGGAACCATCAGAGACAGTCTGTGGGTAATATTTTGCCGTCGTTCAGGCCGGGGTCAGACGCACACCTCTCAAGCCTTTTGGCAATTCAGCAGTATTTTATGTAACATTTCCTAAGGCTCATTATCATCCAAAATGAGGATAATAATCGTCATGTCATTTCGGACGGTGAGAATACGCCTACAATGACAGTTATAAAAAATATACGAATAAGGAATTTCCCTTTACTTGTCCATTACTGTAGTCTGAACTCAACGCATAAAGGCCTCACCAACGGAGATGGTTAACAACAGAATTACAGATGCTCCCAGACCTGCAGTTGGGAACTTCTCGAAAGCCTGATGGAGTTGTGCAAAGATTCAGGTAGCCTTAGGGTTAAGCGCCTCAGATTCTAGGATACCATAGGACAGAACATTCAGAAAATCAGAAGGATATGGTACTATGAGCCAGAAACCAAGACACCAGGATTGGTGGGCTGTAGGCACATTTCGTCAAGCCTACTAATTCACTTAACTCACGACCTGTAGTTAAACTCTCTCACCCATATGGCCATACACGTGAGGGCCTCATCAACGCTACATAAACAAGTAACTTTATCCCTGTCACACGAGCGCAACATTCAGCAAAAGAACGAGGAAGGAGGGGGGGTGGGGTGGAAAGAACAAAAGCCAGGTTGGGGTTTTGGGATGGTAGGGTGTTGGGGGGAATGAAGGAACCGGGAAGCGGTGTTCATTTAGATTTGAGAGAAGAAGAACCTCTCTCTCGACTGGAGGCTTTCCGGAAGCTTAGTCGTGAAATGTGGTTCCTTATCAATTGAGAACAGCGAAGGCGTTCATATAAATATAATTAATAGAAAGCATCCCTTACTTTAGCGGGTGGCATAAATTATATGGGTCTTGGGATATTACAAAAGAAATATTACTCCCTGAAATAGCATATAATGTGTTAATACGGTGGGATATAGCTGATGGCCAGCCGAAAATTTATGAGCTTTCTTATAAAAACACTCATTCCTGTCTTCTTGTATAATACGTTTATGAAGGTTTAGATAGCTAATGTACTTTCCACATTTGCTAAGGGTACAACATGATGATAATAACTGGAGGTCATCTTTATGTACCTTTTAAGAATCTGAAGGTTTCTTTGAAGCATCAGAGATTTTTCCTCCATAGAAAAAATCCCCTTAAGTATCTGAGACAGAATGTGGTGTGTTATGTGACATATTCCTATTTCCATATAATACATTTGGCTGACACACGGCAAAGCATTTCCGTGGGAATGACGTAACCTTTATGCTTTGACCTTTAACCTAAACGTTGTTCCATAGAGTAGCAAGTGTGTTTAATTTCTCTGAGGGTGGTTTAGCCTTTACCTCGAAATGAAATTGACTGGGAAATACGAGCTTGTTATAATTCACAGCTTTCATCTGGTAAGTGGGAGAGAGTCATAGGAAAGGCAAATGTTCGAAATAGTATAACATATTATGAATACAGAATTTGGGTCGTTAGAGAACATCATATGGCAATAAACAAACTTTATTAGAGCAAATTGATATATGTCTCACGCCTTCTTAGGTATCACGATGAGTGAATTACGTGTTTGCATATTTGTACCTGAAGCGAACGCAGGCAGTGGTGTTTATAACCTTGTCAACAGTAGCCCGTCAAGAAATAGAATTCTAATTTTCAAGTCTCTCTCTCTCTCATTCTCTCTCTCTCTCTCTCGCTTAAATACTTGTACTAAAAAAGTAAGACTGTAAAGCCTGGATGCCTGGTTCACACTATGCCAGTAATTTAGTCAAGTGGCGAGTAATTTAGCTACTAAACGTGTATGAACACCAAACAGTTTTAGGCAAAGTAGTTTAATAAGCAATTAGTGATTTAGTGTTTAGTCGATCCAAAATGTTCTATTTTTACGGTCAAGTAGTAGCTCCGCCCACTTGTCATTCGTCCACTAAACCCGTGAGAACACTTGTTGAATTTAGTAATTTAGTGGAGTTCATGAGTTGTAGGTTGCCGCAGAAATGGCACTTCGATGGAATGAAGAGACAACACTAAAATTTATTTCAAAATATTTGCAACATGAGAGCTTGTGGAATGTTAAATGTCCACAGTATAAAAATAAACAAATCAAGCAAAGTGCCTACGCTGATTTGGAGAAAACCATGGATATACCTGGATTTGGAGAGAAGGAGATCAAAGCGAAAATCAAGAACATCAGGTATTTTCCATTTTTATGCCTCCGTAATCATGTTACTAATTTTTTTCCAGTTGTGATAAGGTTAAAATTGGTTAAAAACGGCTATATGTTTTGCTTTCTTCATGTAATTACATTGTTATTCTATATTTGTTTGTTTTCTTCTCAGATCACCCTATTCACAAGAATTGAGAAAAATCAAGGCATCCAAAAAATCTGAATGCCTAGGGAACATGAATGCAATAATAATGGAAAGTGAAAGCAATTTGGTAGATACATATATTTAATTATGTCTGAATTATATTATTTCCTTACAATTCTTAATGTATCATTCTTGCCTGCCAAGGAACAGAGCCATCTTCCACAAAGTAATTGGCATGTCTTTCCCGAAGATCAGTAGACCGACCAGAAGAACGGATGCTTAAACATGTTGGTAGTGGTTCCAATCCTTGAGGTGCTGGCGCCTCTCTCCAATTACCGGGGATGACAGTTGCTTCATTGAGATTTTCTTTGTCTACTGTATATACAAACTGCTTGTTCTGTAATGTTGTTTGTCTGAGCGTAAATGAACCCCAAACAATTAGCAGACCAATCACACCACTTTCATCTGGTGATTCAATGGAAGGAAGACACTATACACCCCAGTCTACTATATCTGAAGTACATGTTGAACATAATACGTGTAGCCAGGAGTCTGCAATAATATCGACAGACATAATTACTGAAGCCTTTAATATTGCTAATTATGATAACTAACATAAATGTAGCAAATGTTGAATTAATAAATGATTTGTGACATATATTTATGATTTATTTACTCTTACCTTGATGACTTCCTTTAATGATTCGTAGATACAGTCGCAAACCTCTATCAAAAATTCTGAAATAGTTGATTTCCCAAGTTGAAATAGATGTGAGTGTTCTTAAACTACATCCAGTAGCAGGAAGGTATAGAACTGCCTGTAATTTGGTTTTTGCCGGAACTGTACTCCTTAAATGGGTATCATTTCGTTGAATTTGTGATTGCACTTTCATCAACGGAAAGTTAAAACATTCTTGACTCATTCTGAAGGTTGAGTAGTATTCTCTAGGATCTCTACTTCTAATTCCTTGAGAAGTGAATTAGTAGCTCCTAGTTGATTTCTTCTCTGAATCCATTTTCGTTCCCATAATCTTTTTCTTTTTGACACACTTATTTCTTCCTTCACTTCCTCTAAAATAGCTATTGCAATATCTTTTATTAGCCTTTTAGCTTTGCTGCGTTGCCTGCTCATCTTGCGTTGCCTTACACACTAATGTACTCTACTTGACTGGTTGTGCGAATGAAATTGATCAGTTTAGTAGGAAAGTAGTAACTAAACTACTCGACACTTGACTAAAGTACTGGAATAGTGTGAACCAGGTTTAAGGCAGCAGCTGTCCTTTTAGTCGCCTTTCACGACAAGCAGGACTTACGGTGCAGTATTCTTATACCACTACCACAGGATGTGTAATACATATATATATATATATATATATATATATATATATATATATATATATATATATATATATATATATATAATATATAGATATATATATATATATATATTAATTCGGTGAAAGATACCGTTGTTTCATTGGCAAAAATTTCTGCGCTATAAAGAGATATTTTCAGGTAAAGGCAAAAAAAATTCTCTCACGGTTGGTATGAGAATAAAAATCTGAAATATTCCACATTTATAGCATTTAAACTATTTTTTCCTTCTCAGGGAACGAGCTTTATTAATCTAGTAAGTGACATTTCAGTTTTGCATACCTTTTATCCGCTCTCGTATTTTCATTCCTATGTGCCGAGAGAGAAATAGAAAAAGCGGTATCACTTATTTGTTAATGGTCTTTTAAGTTTTCCGTAAATGAAAACTATTGAGATGTCTATAAGTCTGTCCGTCCGCACTTTTCTGTCCGCCCTCAGATCTTAAAAACTACTGAGGCTAGAGGGCTGCAAATTGGTATGCTTATCATCCAAATTCCCATCATCAACCTTACCAAATTGCAGCCTTCTAGCCTGAACTCAGTTACACAGTCTTACAAAGAGGCACTAGCAGCCGAATGATACCTGTTCAGCTTCTCGTGTCAAGATTATAACTTTGCCAGTGGTATGTCTTGAACAGCGAAATATTTCCCAATGCAGCACCTTTGGTTAGTTACGGCCAAAAGGGGACATCACACATACAAATTGAAATGTCACATTGCATTTAAACTTGGAAAGGAACATCTCAACATGATTTGAGTAACGTTTGTGCCTGAGTCAACCATAAACACAATTCCCTTAAAACATAAGTTTCTTGGAACAGTACACTGTACAAGGATCTCTTAATCCACGGACAGGAGAAACGCCTGAATACTTAGCTCCTAAAGCCTCTTTTGTGTAGATTTCAAAATTTCCTTTACACTCTTCCATTTTCACTCTGCCATATATTTCACTAAAATTGTGATGTTCCGTGATAAAAAATCTGATTTTATCTGCGACTGATTCTGTCATACACAGCATTGTTTATACATCTTGGAAGAAGAATTCATTAGTAGAAAGACAAGAGCTTTCTTTGGGATGAGCTACTTGATCAATAAAATTATGTCCAAGCATTTTCAGTAATCAATATTTTATTCAGTCAGGTATGGAGAATCGCCATTGACAGTTAACTGAGGGATATCTGTAATTCTTGGATATCATGTTTACAGAAAACCAGACAGACGTCAACACTTTAATCAGGAACATAAAATTCGCGGAATATTTTCCCCTTCCTTTCAAAAGAGTTTAATGAACGATAAGAGAGATGCATTGAACGTTGCATCTAATGGCGGATTCTCCGTAATTCTCTTGTTGTTGCAATTACTGTGATTAGATGAACCTCCTCATTAAGAAGAGATTGAGTTAGTTGGAGAAGAAGCCTTACAATTGCCTCAGGATTCCTCGTCCGTTTAGAGTCATTAGTGGGTATTCATTCATCAACAGACTTTGGCAATAGTTCAGAGTAAATAAGGTTCGTCAACTAATTTTTCAGTGCAAAATTACCCATATATTTGGCAACAGCCAGATTAAATAAAATTCGTAAACAAATTTGCAGTGCATCAATGCAATGGATCAATACACAGTATTTTATCTACAACTGCCCATATTACCCATATGTTTGACATGAAGGCTTCAGTGCCTAGTCCCCCTAGATGCTGACCCCTTGGCGTGGGTAGGGGGCTTAGGGACCAGCAGCTGGGCCGTGATGCCTGGTGGGTTGCTTTCTCACTGATCCTTGGGGCCCAGCTGCTGATCCAACTAAATTAGTCAGAACTTTTCCTTCTTTCTGCAATTTTTTTCATTCTTACTACATCCTTCTCCTTCATGTAATTTTTTTTTCTTTCTTTCTTTCTTTCTTTGGATTAATTATGTGGAAATTTCCACCTTTGCCAAAATTTACTGGACCTGGTAAACAGAAAATATATCATAGCTGGGACTGGGTTTTATATCTGAAGCTAAATAGTGGTAACCGTGGCAGGACCATCAACTGCCCGATAATGTTTGGACCTGAGTGATATCAGGCAGAACTATTTTGCAGGGCTGGACCACGGATTCCAGGGGGGTCTAGTTTTGCGGATAGGACTCTCGGCATTCTGTCCGGTTTGCCCATAATGTGATTAGGGTGGGGATGATTGTATTCTGGTAATACTCTCAGTCCTATCAAGCAGGTTTGGCTTACACTTGGGCCACTCTATCATGTTGTGCCATCCCCTGTGGGGGTAGGGTAGGACGCGACATTTGGGAATCGGTTCTCACTTGTGCCATTAGTGGAAGAATAAACTTCATGAAAGGCTGATGATATCTTTTTAGGTTTTTCAGGTTTTAGGTTTATTTATCTTTTTTTTTTTTTACAATACTTTGATCATATGAATAATACGAATAAAGAATCAAGTACCCCTGGACCCTTTGATGGTAGTGAATCGACACAGTTGATGACTGCAGGAACCTCCACTGGCAACCTTCCTCTGGAAAACTCCAAAAATCCTTCCAGTGTAATCACACTGAAACCCTATGCTCCAGTACGGAGTAAGGTGAAATTTAGTAAAAAATATAGTTACAGAAATAGGACCCGGAATGTTTGAAAACTCGTATGATAAATATTTGACTTTTAATTTGGACGATTCTGATTGTGACATTTTTAATGTATATAAAGATATTGTCAGGTGCTGTGGCCGAGAGCCTAAAGGTGGGTACACACGTGAGAGCCGAACCTTGTATGTGTAACTGAATTACGCATATACGGTTACAAGGTGTCAAAATGTTGAGGACGAACCGTAACCACGTTAAGCACGTAACTTCATTTCAATCCACTGCGATCATCAGTCTGTCTCTGTCCGGGTTGTTTACCGACGATGGCCACCATGCAAGTAGCAACTGCCGCGTATATTTATATACATTATTTAACGAAGATGAAGCGAAATAAAAGAAGATGGTGGCAATCAAGGTTATATACTAGAAGGGTAGAATACAGTGGTCGGGAATTACTCGCTGACATGAGATTCCAAGAAGTTTCTGGCCAGAGTAAAGTCTGTTCTTCGTAATAACTAATAAATTGAAGGACCTCTTCCTCACTCCAATCAGCCATGGTATACATATACGTACTGACTGACCAAAACAAGGGACTCTACTATGGACGGCCTTCTTCATAGTGGGTGTTAACAAGTTCAGCAACCTCTGTTGTTACGCGTGTAATACAGGTCCCGTCCACACATGGCGAACGTTCAAAGAGACCTCCCTTTGATTCGGGGCCCAAAAACCGACAATTGGCGGGACGGAGGGCGAACGGAGCCTCGAACCTCGCGGGTTCGGGGTTCGGGTTCGAGGAACCGTCCACACTTGCGTTTTTGTTACAAGAATCTGTTACAATACAAGGTTCGGTTCGCACGTGTGTACCCACCATAAGATTTCTTCTGACGGGCGAGGAAAGCTGACAGTGGAATCTGCCTCGGCAAAAGAGAGTGAAAAGCTAAAAACATTATCTCCCCTTGGAGGAGTTAAAGTAGAGTGTGCAGTTCATGCTTTTTGGAATTACTCCAAGGGCATGATATATGCACCCCAGCTTGTGACTTACTCTGAGGAAAGGCTCGTAGAGGAATTAAGGGATCAAGGGGTAATAAGAAGTTGAAAGAATGAAGAAGAAGATAAATGGAGTCCTAGTCCCGCTTCCCAATGTAATTGTTACTTTCAATTCCACCCGATTGCCTAGTATAGTGAAAGCAGCTTGGTTACGTTTTAAGGTTAAACAGTATATCCCAAGACCGAGGAGATGTTTTTATTGTCAAGAATTCGGACATATGTTAGGGTCATGCAGACAGAAACTACAAGGCAAGCCTGCTACTTGTGTTAAATGCAATGAGCCAGAGCATGGCATATGTAATAAGGAGGCCAGATGTATGCATTGTGGAGACAATCATAATCATTCATCATCTTCACTTAATTGCGATGTATACATCATGGAAAAAGAAATTCAGACATTAAGGGTGACCGAGCGTATCACATTTGGAGAGGCAAAAGAGAGAGTGTTGAGTCAGTACATTAGACCAGGAATATCCTTTTCCAGTGTTGCTGCCAACCGAAGAAGAAATATCAATGTCACCAAAACTAATATTAATAAAAAACCAGTTACGACCTGTACCCGTGCCTCTTTGGAGGCGGCGCCAGTGATTGCTGGCGCTCTTGCCTCTTTGGAGGCTGCGCCAGTGACTCCTGGTGCTCCTGCCTCTTCGGAGGCAGTGCCAGTAACTCCTGGCGCTCCTGCCTCTTCGGAGGCAGTGCCAGTAATTCCTGGCGCCCCTGCCTCTTCGGAGGCAGTGCCAGTTGATTCTGGCACTCCCGCCTCTTTGGAGGCAGTGCCAGTTGTTTCTGGCACTTCTGCATCTATGGAAGCAGAACCAGTGATTTCTGGGACTCCTGCCTCTCTGGAGGCTGTGCCGGGTGTACCTGGCACTTCCACCTCACTGGAGGCTGTACCAGCTTTAAATGGTGCTTCTGATCCTTTGGAGAATGCACCAATGTCCAACCATCACACCCCTCCTCAGGCAGCATCAGCTTTGTCTGGTGTTCCTGAGACCGATAACCCTCTGAAAAGGAAGGCAGCCATAAATAATCGGTCTCCTTCCAGAAATAAGGAGCAAGTCAGTAAGCTGAAAGCTCTTAAAAGAGGCTCTAATTTTACAGCCTCTAAAGGGAAGTAAATTCATTAATTTTCTACAGTGGAACTGTCAGGGATTAAGAGCTAAATGGGAAGAATTAAGGCTGCTCATATCAGAAGTGACTCCTGTTTGTATAGCTCTGCAGGAGACAATGATTGGTAATAATATGTGCCCCAGCCCACGAGAGTATACATCCTATCACTCCACCTATAATTTGAATATTGGAAGCCATGGTGGTGTCGCTTTGTATGTTCGAAATGACACCCCACAAAATCCTATCCGTATCCAATCAGCACTGCAAGTGATAGTGCAGATCCATTTGCAAAGAAAATATACAATATGCTCTCTTTATCTGCCACCTAATGAAGCCTTCCCCATCAATGAATTTAAATCTCTTATTCAATAGTTACCACGCCCTTTTGTTATTTTGGGAGATATGAATAGCAGAAATCCTCTTTGGGGTGACATCATCACCAATCAGAGAGGAAGGTGCTTAGGTTCCATCATAGAAGATGAAAATGCTGGGATCCTCAACTCTGGGGAGTCTACGCATTTTCATGTTCAAACAGGCACGTTATCAGCAATTGATATCTATATGTAGTGATGACTGTCTTATTGACTTAATTGGAGAACTATAAATGATAGATTTACCAGTGACCATTTTCCGATAGTGGTGAGTGTAGCATCAAGTCCTCCATCTTCAAGGCTACCCAAATGGAACATTGGTAAGCTGATTGGTCAAATTCCAGGAGCACAGCTCAATAGATGACTCTGCTGATGACTTTCCCTGTGTAGATGACGCTCTTGACCTTTTGAATACAATAATGTTCTCAGCTGGTCTTCAATCTATACCTAGGACTTCGGGCAGATTTGTCCGCCGACCAGTTCCCTGGTGGACACGTAAATGCCAGGAAACTCATAGAACTATGAGATCTGCCTTCACCAGATACCGCAGACGAAAATGTGAATATCATCGTGTAGAATTTCGAAAAGCGAGAGCTCATTTTCGCATGGAAATCAAAAAAGCACGAAAAGAATCTGGACGATATTCTATCTCACTAAATTCGAAAACTCCTCTGACTCTAGTTTGGAAGAGAGTTACAAAAATAGGTAGCAAGTTTACTCCTTGTCAACCTCCAGTTATCAAGGTGAATGGTTGCGAGGTAGCAGACCCCCAGTTAGTGGCAAATGAGTTTGCTAATCATTTTGCTAATGTTGCAAAGAAAAATTATGATAGACCCTATTCAGCTCAAAGACGGATAATGGAACAGGTCGAAATTGATTTTAATACCATAAGACATGAGCAATACAACGCTCCTTTTACTATTAGAGAATTTGAATCAGCCTTGAATAAATGTAATGAGTCAGCTCCTGGACTGGACGATATAACATATTCAGTGATTAAGCATACCCCTGAAAATACCCAGACTTTTCATATTAAGCCTAATTACAGAATTTGACCGAGAAACATATCTTCCCCATGCTTTGGAGAAGTTAAAATTACTGCCATTTGTGAACCTGGAAAAGATCCATTCAAGACAGAAAATTATTGTCCTATCGCATTAACATCTTGTTTGTGTAAGATCATGGAAAAAAAATGGTGAACACACGATTGATGTGGTACTTGGAAAGAGGTAAATATCTGTTCCTGCTCATGTGGTTTTCGGAGTATGCACTCCACAACTGATGTATTGGTACAAATGGAATCTTCAATATGTGAAGCTTTTGCCAACAAGCAGCACCACATCACTGTTTTCTTTGACCTAGAGAACGCTTATGATACAACATGGAGATCTGGCATTTTGAGGGTCCTTTATGAATGTAACCTGAGAGGCCATTTGCCCCTTCTTTAATAAGGCTTTTTTATATTTAGGATATTTCAGGTTCAGGTTGGAGCAACAATGTCAGATGTATTCATCATGGAAGAAGGAGTACCACAAGCAAGTGTTTTTAAGTGTAACCTTGTTCGCCTTGGTAATCAATGGGGTTTCTAAAATAATTCCCCCAGATATAACATACCCTTTTGTTGATGACCTATCGATTTCCTTTGCAGCATCAAGGATGGCAGTGGCTGAACGCCGCCTTCAGCTCTGCATTGATAATATAGTAAAGTGGGCTGAGGTTAATGGTTTTAGATTTTCCGCCAGTAAAACTGTAACTATGCACTTTTGTCGTATAAGGGGAATCCACCCTGATCCAGATCTATTCATTCATAGGCAGAGAATTCCATGTGTTGGTGAAACAAGGTTTCTTGGCTTGATTTTTGATAGCAAGCTGACCTGGATTCCACATCTGAAATATATTAAGGCAAAATGCTTAAAGCAATGAATCTGCTCTGAAAGTCGTGTCCCACACTTCGTGGGGTGCAGACCGAACTCAGATGTTGAGATTATATAAAGCCTTGGTCTTTTCAAAATTAGTTATGGGTGTGAGGTGTACACGTCTGCGAAGCCAAATAGCCTTAAAATGCTCAACTCAATTCATCATGGAGGAATACGGTTGTGTACTGGAGCATTTAATCATCTCCCACCGAGAGCATGCTTGTAGATGCTGATGAGGTGCCACTGGATCTTCATTATAAGCGTCTGCTGGTTCGGAGGTGGTATAGACTCCAGAGGCTATCTAAGTCTTTAACCAGCATTTGTATGAGAAATGAAAGGCATTGGCAGTTTTATGAAAGTCACCCCCAAGCAACCTCATCCATTCGCTTTTAGAGTAAATTCTATTGTCCGTGAATTAAATATGCCAAGAAGTCAAGATTTTACCAGCAAAATACTCAGTTTAGTCCCCCTGGAACTTTCCAGAGGGTAAAATTTTGTAGATATTTTATTTTTACCAAGACAGAATTGTCCAGTGAGGCCATGCGGTCAATATTTTTAGAACACTCTTTGCAACATGATAACTCTACTGCAGTTTTCACGGATGGCTCAAAGTCAGATGCTGGCGTCGGCTTTGGTGTAGCTTTCCCTGATGTAGAGAGAAGCGGCAGGCTATCATCAGTTGCATAAATTTTTACAGCAGAGTTATATGGAATTTTAAAGGCTTTAAAGGAAGTTTTAATTCGGAATGAAAGTAATTTTATTATATATTGTGACTCAAGAAGTTTTCTTCAGTCGCTGGAATCTTTTAACCCTTTAAACCCTCTGATTTTAGATATATTGGAATGGCTGCTTTTACTAAAAAGAAGAGGGAAAGAAATAAAGTTCTGTTGGGTGCCTTCTCATGTTGGGGTGGCTGGGAATGAGAAAGCTGACCAACTTGCAGTCTGCAGTCAGCTCCTCAGAACCCACAAGATGCCTACTACCATATCAGGATTTGTATCCTCTAGTAGGTCAGAGAATTAAAAAATGTTGGCAGTCCCAGTGGGAGGATATTTTAAATAACCAAAAAATGCGTAGTATCACGTCATCAGTGTCTCCTTGGTCATATCCGTATATGCCAAGGAGACAAGAAACGATGTTGTGCAGATTGAGGATTGGGCATACAAGACTCACCCATGGGTTCTTGATGTCTCGTGAAAATCCTCCGTTTTGTGAGAACTGCACTGTGCCCTTGGCTGTGAGACATTTGCTGGTTCAATGTCCCAGACTTGGGAATTTGAGACATAGGTTCCTGTCTTGGGGTCGTGATAGAGTAGGTAATTTTATCCTAGCTACAATTCTTGGAAGGATTGTAATATAGAGCAGTTATGTATTTTTATGAGGGAGGCGGGCCTCCTTCCACCAAATTTAAATTATACATAGATTGTCTATGTAAGAACTTATATATATGAACAAAATTTTTATATAATATTATTTAAGTTATTTCTATATGAAATTTAATCAAAAAATTTATTTTTTTCTTTTTAATTTATTTCGGTGTTAATTACCCAGATGTTGTGACGCCAGATATAATACACAATCAATCAATCAATCAGTGCCTAGTGCAAAATTCTTGACATAGCCCTTTTTATAATTCCCTCTATAATTAATACTAAATAACTAAGTGCATTAAAATAAACGCGTCACTTTTTATAAATGTATTTTAAATCATTTGGTTCGACAGCAGTCAGGGCAAACCGTTTTTTTTATAGCTCATTGTTATTTCCTACAGGAAAAGAAGGAAAGTTAACGTCACAACGTGTAAAAAAATCTATAATGGGGTCTTTTGTTTGCAATGCAATATATTATAACGCTCACAAAATAAATTATTTGCTCATTCAAGGATTAAAAATATGAGATCTTTGAATGAGTAAACAAATTATTTTTCACATTTTTAACTATCTACGCAAGAAAGGTGTCTTGAAACTATTTTTTTTTTTAATAAATTCAAAGAATCTTCAAAATGTTCAATACGAAGCTCCAAGGCTCCTTTCATTTCGAAACTCCTCGAGCTGAAGGAGGTGTATCAGTGATTGAAAGCGAACGATTCAGGTCAAAACCTCCTCGAGGTATTCGACTAATACTGTATGTCTGTGCTTGTGTGTGTGTGAGAGAGAGAGAGAGAGAGAGAGAGAGAGAGAGAGAGAGAGAGAGAGAGAGAATTTTGAAAAGCACCAGAGACAAGCCTTTCAGCTACTGAATATATATATATATTTTATATATATATATATATATATATATATATATATATATATATAATATATATATATATATATATATACATATATACATATATATATATATATATGTATATGATATAGTATATATATATATATAGTATATATATATATATATATATATGATATATATCATATATATATATATATATATATAGGAGAGAGAGAGAGAGAGAGAGAGAGAGAGAGAGAGAGAGAGAGAGAGAGAGAGAGAAAAGCTTTTGAGAATCACCAGTCAAGACTTTTAACCACCGCATTGTCGCACAGGACCACGGGTTATAATAACAATAATAATAAGTAAAGCAGCAGATTGTTAAATATAATATGTATACTAGTGCCTAGTTCCCTACCAGACGATATTATTACAGTTGTCATCACAGCTGACTCATAAGGATTAATTGATTGATTGATTGGAAGTTTTCTGGCATCCTGTGACTCATAAGGAAAACAAAAGCAACACTATATTTAGAGGTAATTCTAAAGACGGAACTGTCAATATAATGATGATTTTCAAACTAATAATACGTATATGTGTAATCGTCATAAAATCAGCAGTAAATATTCATCGTTAGTGTTTTTAATACAACCGAAATGCAGTTCCATTAAATGGAATTATACAGCGATTGCTGTAACTGATGCCGTAATGTCATTTGCGACGAATTTCCTGAGCAATTCATATTTCACAGGGTTAATATACAATCATATTAGACATTATCAAAATATTTATGGCTTTAAATATATATATATATATATATATATATATATATACTATATATATATATATATATATATATATATATATATACTATATATATATATATATATATATAGATAAATAAATATATATATATATATATATATATATATATATATATATATATATATACATATATAATATATATATATATATATATATATATATATATATATATATATATATATATATATATATATATATATATACACATACATATATATATATATATATATATATATATATATATATATATAATATATATATATATATATATATATATATATATATATATATATATATATATATATATATATATTATAATATATATATATATAATATATGTATATATATATATATATATATAATATATATATATATATATATATATATATATACATACTTAAAACATGATTACATGTACAAAATTGGCAACATGAAAAAAATTTTTTTATTGATGTATGTGATATGTCTATCAAGAAATTCAAGTGATAAAAAAAAGGAATTTACGAAGAGATATGTAAGACAGATCTAAAACAATCTACAAGAAATGTGGTTAACCAATATAAATCTAAAATATAGGGCAAGATGCTTTTAATGGTAAGGACATCACTTATAATTTCAGAGCGATTCTTTCTTAAAAATAAATAAAAACTTAACTTGAAATGAGAAGAGATCTGAGATACACAGAAAGGATTTTGAAAAGGAACGAAGTGTGAGAATATGATTTTATAAGCAAAGAAAATATATAAAAATAGCCATAAACAATTGAAAAGAAACATGCGAAGAAGAGAAAAGTTTAAAAGAACTTCAATTCTCGAATCATATCGAAGAAGTATTCCAAACTCCACATTAATTAGCCGAGTTCGTCTTTTTTTTCTTTTTAACAAGAGATATTCGCTTTTTTTATTTTTTCGTGGCGGGATGGAAATGCCTTGAGGGTATTCAGCAAGATATTTTCTCTAAGCTTCCATACCGTTTTCTGATATTAATAGCACAAAGAACAGGTATGGAAAACTTTATCTTCACATACTTCTCCTCTTGTTCTCTCTTTTGCTGTTCACTTGTTGGTCACGAATCATTTGTGCGTTTTCTTCATATCTCAAAATCCTCGTGAATTATCTGTGGTACATTACTCTTCATACGTGCACGCTCTCTCTCTCTCTCTCTCTCTCTCTCTCTCTCTCTGTCAAATACAGTACGCTTTCCAATTAAAAAAAACTGATTCTCTCTCTCTCTCTCTCTCTCTCTCTCTCTCTCGTGCAAAAAATCAGCTATAAAATACTTCAACACTGAAAAGACAACGGCAGCAGAGACCGTTAATGATGGCTGAGCAATAAAACAATGTCGATTTCAAAAGTAAAGTCATTTTATCGCTACAGACTTTCAAGGGAGGTTAGATTAAAAAAAAATAGAAATTAGTAAACATCGATGTTTCTGGAATACGCTCGTTAATCCTTACAGAAGAGAGAAAAATTCATTAATTAGATCCTATCCATAGAGAAGTCTGAGATTTGGCTGTCAATGTTGTTCACCTCCGAAGTGTTCGTATTTTTTAAACCAAACTTCATTAGTAAGACGTCATCCTTTTTAAGACCTGATGAAACAATTCGACAATGAAAATGCAGTTTATTTTTTATATGTTATAAGGATTGGGAAACCAATGAAGACCTTTAAGCCAATACGCCCTTAACCTCTCTCTCTCTCTCTCTCTCTCTCTCTCTCTCTCTCTCGTTCTTTTGGCATGAATTTTTTTTAAAGAGAATATTTCATTCCTTTCTTCTCTTCTGTTTTATAGGATAAATCTTTCACTCATTTTTTCCAAAGTCATTATTGGTCGACATGAAAGCCATCCCAAAATGAAAAAGATTATTTCCGATATAATGACACTAGATTCTGGAAACAAGTTTTTCACTGATACTTTTAATCTTTTCATGAAATCAGGTTAAAATTCATGACGGGAAAAAATTCATATTTTCTAATTACTCTTTCAAATAAAAATATACATCGGAAATCGAAGACGAAATTGTTTCGCTTCAGTGGATATCAGTTGAATTCAAATATCTCTCTGAGCAACAGAGAAAAAGATAATTGCCTATCTGTTAGGTTTTTAGCTCTCTCTCTTCTCTCTCTCTCTCTCTCTCTCTCTCTTTTCCTTTTATTTTCCTGTTTCATGTGCGTCACATTAAGTTTCACATGAACTAGATTTTTTTCACGAACTTTCTTTTTAGTGAACCAATTTTTATTCGTCTTTATTCATTTCTCCATCATTGTGTAGGTTAAACATCGATTATCCCACAACATTTTTACGAATACACGAGCCACCTCTTTCATTTGAACAAGGAATTCGACATAAAACCCACAAGAGAAATGTAAAAGCCAGAAGGAAGATCTAGGGGTATGCTGTACATATTGCTTGTTGAATGGAAGTTCTGTAGTTAGAATGGATGTCAGTCCAAGTCCATCTTGATAGGTACGTTTGTAATATTTAGCTAATTATTAAATTTAGTCACCTATACACGCGAGACTTTTATATTCATAAATATTAATCCCCAAAATCGTTCAATATCGAGTTCACTATACATTGTATAATGCAAAGAGAAAGATAAGTTTAAACATTATTGCAGTCCAGCTCATTATGAAAAAGACAAAATTCTTGTGTGAAAAAGTTCAGCTTGTAAGTGAGGGCATCGGTGAGAGCAAATCTCGGTAATAAAATGTAAGAAGAGACTTATAGTTATCGCTCTCATTATCCATATTTCATATAATTGATTTCAATCACATCTTTTCATATTTTAATGAGTCTAAGTAAACATACTTTACACGGAACAAAAAGAAAAAGGAGGCTCACGCAATAATAAAATTGAAAATAAAAATGACTAGTTGTTAAAAGCCATAACAACAATAATTGTATCCTACTGCCTATTTTCGTCTAATGGAAACTCATATGAGATTCTACGAAGGAAAAAATACGGAATCTTGGAAAAAGAGCAACGCTCTCCTTTCGAACAAATATTAACCAATTATTAACTCGGCGGGGCTTGGGAATTCTCTGTCAATAAAATGAAAATTTCTATTAAAAGCCTTGTTGAGTAAAAAGATATTTCATTACTTTGTAGCTGTTGATTACAACCTGATTTATTTTCGCTCATTAAGAATATTTGAAACAGTTTTATCCACTGCTAGTGGAATGAGAAATTTATGGAAGGTTGCCTGAAAGGAAACTGCTGGAATGAAATATATAATAAAATTGTTTTATCATTCTTATAATTAGCTTTTTAAATTCACTTCCCCCTACCAGACAACCTTTAACCATATGTCTGTCACTTGAGAAAACACAATACCATGGACTCTTGTCCTTTATGTAAATGATCCTTCTCGTCTCTTCTCCTCCCATTTCATTTAACCTAAATCCTGCCACGTTTCTTTCTCACCTTCTGTCTACTCTGAAACTGGTTCGGGAAATCTTTTATTCAACAAGTTCAAATGTTCTCTTTGATTAGCCAGTGCAGAGGAATCTCATTAAGCGACAGTCATCTGTGCCTGCATTCCATCTTACCTCACGCATGCCAGGAATGAAGTCCTGGATTCTCCTTCCTCATTTTCTGACTCTTCGTATCATTTCTCCTCTTTTGTTAAGTACCTCTAGCGTCTATGATCTGCTTTGGTCCCTTATGGAGCGGATCATAATCCTGTTTTGAATATTTTGATGCTTACAAACTGTGCTCTTCATTATCTTGAAATCAGGAATTCAACTGAGGTACAAATGGAGAGCAGACTGGAACTGTTGTTGGCATAGATGATGGACAAAAAGAAATGGCACAGAGTTGTGATACTTTGAAAAAATTCACGTTGTTGATAAAGAAGAAAAAGAGAAGGCTATGGGAGCACATCCAGAAGTTAATAAACTAAGAAAGCCAGACTTGAACGGAAATGGAAATACAGTATATCAATAATATATATATATATATATATATGTATATATATATATATATATATATATATATATATATATATATATATATATATATATATTTGTGTGTGTGTGTGTGTGTGTGTGTGTGTCCTATTTTCCAGGCAATGATTGACACGGAAACATTCAGCATTTGCTCTCAGACCGAATTAAATGAAAGAAGGAAAAGCATCTCAGATTATAGAAGCCTGTCGTGGTTGTTGTTTTCTTGTCCCAGGCAACAAATTGTAAAAGAATGTTTTGGCCAAAGGAAAGTTCTTTCAATAGTTTTTCATGGCAGCCTAAAATAAAAAAAAGTAAAAAATGCGTCAAAGTTACCACGGTGCAATCGCGTATTCTGTACAGCGTATAATGATGCTATATATAATTCACAACCACGGCCCGGTGGTGACTTGTAGCGGTGCCAGACGCACGATAATGGCCAATTTTAACCTTAAATAGAATAAAAACTACTGACGCTATAGGGCTGCAATTTGATGCGTGGATGATCAACATCCCAATTTGCGGCCGTATAGCCTCAGTAGAATTTAAGATCTGAGGGAGGAATGAGAGACTAAAATCCAACTCAATAGTTTTCTTTTACAGAAAAATAAATATGTATGATGTACATCAAAGTATTCTTTCAACGCAAAATGTCAAACGGTAAGAAGGATAATTTTAAAATGACTTCCAAACACAAACCAAAATACCTCTAAATACAAAAGACCAAACCGTTTCATAATCAAGCACAAAGTAATTTGAAATGCGTTTCATCTAAATCCCGTATTCAGCATCCAGCAAAATATTTACCCTTAATTCAATTATAATCTGCGAATATAATGTTAAAAATAACTCGCCTGTCACTCAATGCATAAATGATTAGTTGCTTGTACAAGCAGCAATCAAAGCCCTTACATAACATACATTTCCACCAGTTGCTATTTTTGGTAAAATATGAAAACAATTCATTGTATGAATATTTTTTCTTCTGTCCAATGAACAGACAATTTCATAACAAAAACGATGGAATTATTCCATCGGTTATTTATCCTTAAGTGGTTCACCTAGGGGCCACTGTTTCAAAAATGCCTGACTACCTGTTTATGCTTTTATTTGGAATAAGGTACATACAAAGAAAAAACAGGGCTAGTAATTATCATTCATATGCCTGCAGTGATTCTCTACTTTTCCGTCAACTCCAGTTTCACCTTGAAACTGGGAGCAAGGAGTATTCGAAATTTCCACTGAAAAATACAAGTGTCAAAGTAAGAAGCTGGGAATAAGTCCTCATCTCGATCTTGGGTGTTCAAAGTAAAATTGTGAAACGAAAGGACGCTACCAAAATTAAATCACAGAAGCCATAGAAGAACTTGGGGATCTTTTCTAGATGGTGACCCCCCCGAGGGCTTTCGGGGGTCGTTATCTAGGACTAATATTTTCTTGGGGTCATTTTCTTTATGATATCTACAGTCTTTTGTTTGTTTTCACGGTCATCCCAACGGGCTTCTACTAAAACATGGCCGCGAAGGTGGATACATACCGGGTTAAAAACCCATAGGGGCCACTCTAGGGAAGATCCGAACTTAGGTTATGCATTCCTCCCCATTATTGAATATAGACATCCAGTGAAACGGGAAAAAAATTAGTTTGGTATCAAAGCATTTTGTACCCGACATCAATGACGCTTCATGAAAAACCAACATTTTGAGTCCTTGGTTATGTGATGTCGATCCCCAAAATTTTTTATGTCAGTTATCATTTGATGTAAGGTCACCTCCCATCATTTTATTCTTCAATAAAGTGCCATGGTTTGCAAAGTACTTTGTATTTGGAATCAGTATATTTAAAATACTTCTTGTCCAATGTTTGGGAAATTGAAAAAACAACAGCAGCAACCAATTTTGTCGAGACCCTATGCAATGACCCTCATTATTTTATTATTATTATTATTATTATTATTATTATTATTATTATTATTATTATTATTATTATTCATAGTAACATAAGTCTTGAAATGGAGAAACAAATCCATAGTATGTATATGCACAGATATTTAAAGATGAAATCTGTCCAAAACTTTCTGGATTATCGAAAGTTCCCTGTACAGATTTATATTTATCCATGTATGTACATATACATACATAAATGTGGATTTGTTTATCCATTATTATTTATTATTATCATTCATTCGTAATAATATCAATAAAAGATCGTATATCACAACATTTTTTCCCTTTCTTTCTCTACAACTGTGGTGTCCCATGCATTGCGACATCAATGAGTGATACTTTCTTATTGATTTTTGTCAATCAACGACACGTTTGGTCTATTTGCACCCACGTATCCCACCCTATCTTGTTCTGATACCATAGTCCCAAGAGAATCCTTGCCTATTTCCTTTTCTATCACTCCTTTGGGGTTGGTGCTTTCGTAACACTTATTACAGGCAAGGTAGCTGGTGTTTCTTGCACAGGCTCCAGTGGAGGGATTTTGCCACTGAATCAGCCCTTTTTGTACTGGTTCTGTGCAAGTGCCGGACATTCGCTTGTTATGTGGTTTATGATTCATTTGTTTTTTTCGTTATTGCACTTCCTACATATGGGAGAGATGTTATTTCCATCTATCGTTCTTTGGAACATTTCTTCTTCTTCTTCTTCTTCTTCTTCTTATTATTATTATTATTATTATTATTATTATTATTATTATTATTATTATTATTATTGATTATTATTCACTCCTAAATTAATATCAATAAAAGATCGTATATCACAAACAAGCACTTTATAACTGATTGATCCTCAAGAGAGAAAATGAGAAAACGCTTGGGAACAACTCAAAATAATTAGCGGAGTAAGTACCTAAACGTCCCTTTCACGTGAAAAAGTGTTTCCCACCAAGTACATCATACGACCATAACGTAACTTAGGAATACGGAGCAAATGTTCAGGAACTGATCGTAAAAGAAGCTCTGGAAATTCAGGTTGCCAGGAGGCCTCCTTTAAGAGTGGCCTCGTTCGGACGGGGAAATTATTACTGAAAAGTTCCCCTGTTCCCTGGGCTGGCGTTCTTGCCTCTTTAAGCCCATAAATGGCTACCTGTTCAGGTAAATTGGAATAAGGGTATTATTTATACTGGAATTATGAAACATAGATGGAACATATTAACCTTTAGTGTTTGGTATAATTGTATGCATCCTTTTACGTTTAGTCATTTATCATGCAAATGATGCTTTACAATAAGACGGAGAAATTATACTATATGTATTAGCTGTATATTTTTTTAAAATAATCCAAATTTTTATATATAACCAGAAAAAACCTTTTGTTCCTTATTTTCATTTAAGGTTTATCAACACATATATGTGTTATTCCTCTGAGAGCTGTTCGTTTTCTGTAAATTAATCTTGAATATTTGAAATTCCTTTTACCCTTATATTTTCTGCTCGGAATACTATTATCCAATGATCGTAATATACAGTTCCTAATTTATGCTCCACAAGAGATGCTACATCTTACACTCAGACTGTATGGAGATCTTACAAACACAAAAGGAAGATCTTGGCACACTACTTTAAGGTAAGAATAGAGACTTCCAGAAACTACGATTGGTCTTTAAAGTAAAGGAGCTTATAGCGATCAGCGACAACAAAAGTAAATAAATATAGGATCTGGTAGCCAGAAGGTCCCTCAGGCGACTGATTCATAGACTCCTCGCTGCTGATATTCCAACACCATGAGCACGAGATTGAGGTCAATTGCCTAATTCATTCTGATGGATTCGGGGCACATGACAAATCGTATAATCTTTGATATAACTTCATTGACAAATGGAAACGTTCATTTCCCTCGGGCAGTGGCCACCCAATCCGGAGAAAGACTGACTTCGCACTGGAAATGTGACATCCAGGTGGTCTGGACTTGGTTTGGATGACAATCAATTAGCGTTTGACTTATCTTGTTCATCGTCGTTTCATTCACTGAAGAGTATCTTTTTACTGTATTGGCTTCTGCAAATAGAATTGTTCATTTGTGTTTATCATAATCTTCAGAACACGGATCCTATACAATTGTACCTAAAGTTGCTATCCAACGCTTTTGAGCTGTTGCTGTGAAAATGGGAGTCGAGGATGTTTCGATACATTTCCTCCTCAGTTTCCTTAATGAAAATTAAAGCTGGAATTCTATACAAAAAGTTTTAATGCTTTTCTTTTTTACTTTTTGTCTGCCATTCTCTCGGTACCTCTTTCTTCGTCTCTTTGCTTCAAATTTGATCGCCAAACATAAAACTAACAGAAGGTGAAAAAGACCCAAAAAAAATTTGAATAAAAAGAAATAAAATCGACGAGTTCGAGGGCTTGGTAAGACCGTCTGTGGTCTTATAATGGGGTATTGTATACTTTGAATAGAACTTCACCGGAAAAAAAGTATGACATCTGATTTTAAAGAAAAAAGACGAAGAAAAACATTCCTTCCCTTCCCCCTCTCTTTTTTTTTGGCACTTGGAACGGGGTCCTTTACTTCACGTCATCATTTTCAGTTGGTGGGTGATTCCCTGAATTTGCAAGTTTCTAAAACCTTACCCTTCAATACATTGATTTATTACCTACAGTAGTAAATAAGCAGGTTATCCGAATATTCTTGAGATACTTTCACTCATAGTTACCGTTTCCTTCTCCAACATTTTCGTCTGATGAAACCCAAACCCTCTCTCTCTCTCTCTCCTCTCTCTCTCTCTCTCTCTATCTTATACACCTTCCCGTTCATATCCTGATTTCTAGCAACAAATACAAATCGTCGTATCAGATAACACGAATAAGCTTCGATTATGCTAATATCCTGCATAAGTCGGCAGCTTTGCATCTCATATAATGGTCATAATGTCGCTCCTGTGTTCCATGGTAAGCATTATCACACCATCTTGGCTACGGCCGAACTGTGTATTTCGATACGATCGTATTATACAACGGTCAGTATGTCAGTCTTTCGGTACACATGACCCTTTACATAGAGTTTTATATATAAAAATGTGCGCAATTTTTATATATAAAACTCTATGTATAGAGTTTTATATATAAGATACAACAAAAAACAACCCATGGTTGTAGCTTTTATCAGTTTTGAAATATGATTATATAAACAACGATAAGTGCCAAAATTTCAACCTTTGGTCAACTTTGACTCCACCACAATGGTAAAAAAACAAAATTGTAAGCTGGAAATCTTACATTCTAGTAATATTCAATCAATTACCTTAATTTTTCAACAAATTGGAAGTGTCTAGCACAATATTTTGATTTATGGTGAATTTATGAAAAAAAACATTTTCCTTACGTCCGCGCGGTAACTTGCCGAAAAAATCAGAAATTCTTTCGTCAGATTGTCCTAATGTTTGCACCATTTTATATTAGCCGTTACTTAAAGTTTTATATATGAAAATGTGCGCAATTTCATGTAAAATACAACGAAATACAACCAATGGTTGTAGCTTTTATCAGTTTTGAAATATTTTCATACAAATAACGATAAGTGTCAAAATTTCAACCTTTGGTCAACTTTGACTTGACCGAAATGGTAAAAAAACGCAATTGTAAGCTGAAACTCTTACATTCTAGCAAGATTCAATCATTTACCCTCATTTTGCAACAAATTGGAAGTCTCTAGCACAACATTTCGATTTATGGTGAATTTTTGAAAAAAAACTTTCGTCAGATTGTCGTAATGTTTGCACCATTTTATATTATGCGTTACATAACGTTTTATTTATGAAAATGTGCGCAATTTCATGTAGAATACAACAAAAAACCACCCATGGTTGTAGCTTCTATTAGTTTTGAAATATTTTCATATAAATAACAATAAGTGCCAAAATTTCAACCTTCAGTCAACTTTAACTCGATCGAAATGGTAAAAAAACGCAATTGTAAGCTAAATCTCATATATTTTAGTAAGATGCAATCATTTTATTTCATTTTGCAACAAATTGGAAGTCTCTAGCACAATATTTTGATTTATGGTGAATTTTTGAAAAAACTTTTTCCTTACGTCCGCGCGGTAACTCTGCCGAAAAATTCAGAAATTCTTTCATCAGATTGTCGTAATGTTTGCACCGTTTTATATTAGCCGTTACATAAAGTTTTATATATGAAAATGTGAGCAATTCCATGTAGAATACAACAAAAAATAACTTATGGTTGTATCTTTTATTAGTTTTGAAATATTTTCATATAAATCATAATAAATAGAAAAAATTTGACCTTCAGTTAACTTTAACTCGACCGAAATGGTCGAAAACTGCAATTGTAAGCTACAACACTTAGAGTCTAGTAATATTCAGTCAATTAAATTCATTTTGCAACAAACGGGAAGTCTCTAGCACATATGTCGAGTTATTGAGAATTTTTTTAAAACAACTTTTTTTACGTCCACACATTACGAATTCATGCATCATATTGTGAGAATATTTTCTCTGTGTTTGCTTCGATCGTTTTAAAAATGTTTATATACCAAAATCCTTGCAATTTAGTGTAACATACAACCAGTGAATCGAATATATTAGAAAGCTTCTCACATTTATTTTGCTCCCATTCAATGCAGTACCAAGTGTTTGATGCGTTACTTTTGTCATTGACATCGAGATTATTCCATAAGCATTTTTTTCACCCTCTTTTATAGGAAGGGAAAAGTAATGTCATTTTGTGAAATCTCATAAAAAATATGTAGGGCATTTTTTCTTGCCAAAGGCGTAAGCTAAAATACATTTGTTTCACAAATTAGTAAAAGGAAATACTTCTAGATAAAGGGAAGTTCGAACCTTCTATTCTACGGAGACATCGTTTCTTAAAGGCATAAAAGTACCTCGTTTTCATTCGGGGGCAAATTTAAATTTCATTCCTGAAGTATAGGAGGAGGATCTCTTTGTTAGGGAAACGAAAGCAGAGAAAAAGGGGAATTAGTTTAGTCAACACCTTTTCCTCCTCCTCCTTCCTGAGTAAGAGGTTGAAGAATGTCTCCGCCTCTTCCTCTCTCGCGAATGCAAACAAAG
>NC_061092.1:66209711-66217211 GCF_015104395.2 Macrobrachium nipponense
TTGAATCACTTCAATAATTAAATAAAATCAGTTTAATAAATGAATAAATAGAATAAATATAAATAGATATAAAAATGAACCAAATAGATATAGGTTAAATAAGTCTTACTCATCACTGTCTGTCGTAGAGTTCAATATCCACTAATCATTGATGCCTCTTAAATGGAAATATGTTCCAACATTTTCATGAACGAAAGGTTAACAGCCAATATATCAGTTTAACAAAGAAATCGTATCATCTCCGAAAGGTTAGCTTATTAACTTACTAATGAGATAAAGACCCGATTAAATCAAATACAAATGACATTTGAATAATTCAAATGTCATTTGTAATATTTAATGCCAACAGTGCACCGCGTGAGGTGCACTGACAGCACTACCCCTCTACGGGGATCCTGAATAGACTTGCTGAAATCTGTGTATGTAAATGAAATTTGCTGATGTAAATTCACGGAGTCATCTTACAACTTGAACAAGGACATAGGTCAATCAAGATGAGCAAAAACAAGCTAACATTTCCTTCTTAGTTTAATGTACATTTTCCTCTCTGACCTCTCTTTCAAGGTATTTCTTTCAGGTCAAGGTAGACTAGGCTATTTGCTTGTCCATATACCATTTTGCCATTACTTGGGCAATTATGTCTTACCCCTGCCCTTCTCCAATGGCTGTTATTTGAATCTGTAAACGGCCTTCTTACCAGCACAATAATTGTGCAGGTAATAGTTCCTGAACCAGGGAACATAATGCACTATGAAATACGCTGTTCAGTTCATTTTTAGGATACATCGGCAGCCTCCTGAGTCCAGCTGCAATGCTCTCTGGCTTCTACTTACTGCTCTGCGCTGAACCTGGACGTGTCCCTATTTAGTGAATAGTGTCTTCGGCGTTTCCCTATTTCGAAAGTTGCCCCTAATTTAGAATAAGTGCTTTTTGTGATCTCTCTCTCTCTCTCTCTCTCTCTCTCTCTCTCTCTCTCTCTCTCTCTCTCTCTCTCTGTAGTTCCCTATAGAAGACGCAAACATTTCTCGGTTTTCAGTTTTGCAAGAAGGCCGTTTACAGTTTCAAATAACAGCCATTGGAGAAGGGCAGGGGTAAAACATAATTGCCCAAGTAATGGCAAAATGGTATATGGACAAGCGAATAGCCTAATCTAACCTTGACCTGAAAGAGAACACCTTGAAAGAGAGGTCAGAGAGGAAAATGTACATTAAACTAAGAAGGAAATGTTAGCTTGTTTTTGCTCATCTTGATTGACCAATGTCCTTATTCTTATTCAGTTATAAGATGACCCCCGTAAATTTTACATCAGCAAATTTCATTTACATACACAGATTTCAGAGAGTCTATTCAGGATCTCCTTAGGGTGGTAGTGCTGTCAGTGCACCTCACGCGGTGCACTGTTGGCATTACAAATTGCAAATGACATTGAATTATTCAAATGCCATTTGTAATTCGTTTTAATCGGTCTTTGCCTCATACTAAGTTAATAAGATAACCTTTCGGAGATGATACGATTTCATTGTTAAATCATAATTGGATGTTAACCTTTCGTTCATGAAAATGTTGTAACATATTTCCATTTAAGAGGCATTAAGGACTAGTGGATATTGAACTCCACGACAGACAGTGATGAGTAATACTTATTTTACCTATATCTATTTTACCTGTATCTATTTGATCTTATTTAATTATTTAAATGATTCAATTTCATTGGTTTTCTTTATCTATATATGTAACGGGGTCAATGTTTATCGAGTAAATAAACATTTCTGTCACTGACATATTTCATAATAATTTTAAAACACCAGAGATTACAGCAGGACTTTGCACATTGAATGAAATCACGTAGTGCTAGTTGAGTCCTGCAAATCAAAATGATAACCGTTCTCCTTCTGGGAAAAACTGTCTTCTTCTCCTTTACAGCAAATGGAAATCAAGTGTGGCAGCGACAGAGAAAAAGTCTGAAGAACCCGAGAGATTTAAATCTGGCTTTCCAATGGTTTTGAAATCGGTGAGAATTTTGGGAAGTGGGTCACAATCTCGCCAGTTCCTTGAGAGAGAGAGAGAAGAGAGAGAGAGAGAGAGAGAGAGAGAGAGAGAGAGAGGAGAGAGAGAGAGAGAGAGAGAAGCGTATTCCTAGGAGGCTTTTTCGAATAAGCAATTACCACAAAGTGTCGCCACTTTTAGAACAATATTCAGAAAAGGTGGGTTTAGGTAAGGGCTCTAGACTATGATTAGTTAAAAACATTCTAAGTTTAAATCGCCCTTTTTCATTCTTAACTTGAATACAACTTCTATAACGATTTCATTATGCGCTAAGATGCAGGTGTGTTCTATACTGTCTAACTAGACATTACTATTTCTATTCATTAAAAGTATGTCTTTAAACATTGACTATTGATCCTTTTTACAGGTGTTAATCTTTGATGTATAAAGTCTGTAGGACTTCCACCAATGACTGCAAACAATTAGTTACCGAAGAAGAAGGAATATCCTCTTTATGATATATTCTTTTGACTCTGAGTATGCAGTCAAAACCTCCGCTACCTCATTTCGCTAAGCTTAGCAACTCGATCAAGTGCAGCGATGAGCAATTTTTGTCGGGAATCCGAGCAAATGAAGTTTGCACTGAATAAACCGTACTTACAGGTTGATTTAATCATTTTTACTCCTCCATATCCCTCCATATCAGCTTAGAATGGGTTTGCAGCTGCGCGGTTTACAAGAAT
This sequence comes from Macrobrachium nipponense, assembly GCF_015104395.2. Taxonomy (NCBI): domain Eukaryota; kingdom Metazoa; phylum Arthropoda; class Malacostraca; order Decapoda; family Palaemonidae; genus Macrobrachium; species Macrobrachium nipponense. The sequence continues at coordinate 66,212,441 of NC_061092.1, forward strand.
TTTAACAAAGATTGGGGCAGCTACCCCTGCTGTGGTAAGGGACTGGTTTTTCGGTTGTTCCACGTCTAACAAAAATTACAGAGATTAAACAGTGAAAGAGAACTCTTACTGATAAAGGATTATTTGCTACAGACCAACTAACTATTAATTTGAGTAAAAATACTATGTGACAGAAGGTTAGAATAGAATCGCAAAGCACCAGATCCATTTCAAAGGAAATAAAACACCAAAAGAATTAAAAACAACGTGCACCAATCAAAATTCTAGCGTTTCATTCATTGCAGACATGAGAAGACAGAAAAGCAAAAAAGGTTCACTCTTGAACTTCGAACTAATGTTAAAAAAAAAAAAAGGAGGAAATCTAGTACCGCACCAATTTGAAATTGCGTTTGAAAGGAAACCGCCATCGACTATGGATATTTCCTCCAGAGAGGAGGACTCCTTCCAGCCCAGTTTCCAGTCCAATCCAGGTCTATTATGCATAGAAATATTTTCCACATAAAATTCATCTCGAGGATTGAGACTCTTCGTTAGGTCGTTAGGTAGCTTTAGTTTGGAGAGGCCTCTCTCTCTCTCTCTCTCTCTCTCTCTCTCTCTCTCTCTCTCTCTCTCTCTCTCTCTCTCTCTCTATGTATGTATGTATGCAGACATACATACATACATACATACATACAAACATACATTATATATATATATATATATATATATATATATATATATATATATATATATATATATATATATATGTGTGTGTGTGTGTGTTTAAAAGGATACACAAATTTGTAATTCATTTAGTCTTTATTTTTTAGGAAACGATGGGGATTGATGGGAATTTCTCCATCTCGTATGGTGAATGTGTTTCATTCCTCGTAGGGTTTCTCCCTTCCGAAGAAATCGAACCCGAAAATCGTTAAATCTATTTCACAACTGTATGGCAAGTAAAGAAAGTTTTAAGTCGTTTCCTATGCTTCACAACACATGTACCTACCTAAGCCTTTACTTGGCTATCATTTGTCTCTCTCATTGGTTTTCACTAAAATGACTCTGGGATCAGATCACCTAAACGTCTTTGATGGTTCAAGATATTGGCCCAAAACGCTACAGCATACATGAAGATTAAACGACGAATTGTCCACTCATTTAGAAGACAATTTATTTAAAACCATTTTTTCATATTCCATCTGAAAAGACTTATTCAATGTTCAACCCGCTGATGTGGCAATCTGACTCGACCGTATGTTTTAATAAACACAAAATGAATGCTTAGTAACCAACGTCCGAAATAGCGTCGTGTTATTCTAATCGTTTCTTATGACTGGTGTCTCAAAACATTCACTTTCGCAGAAGGTTTGGAGGAAATAGCAACTATTCATATATAGACTGAGAATCGGTGACGAGGCAATATCTACTGATCAATCTTAGTGTAACACTTTTCACACGGTCAGAGAGAGAGAGAGAGAGCGAGAGAAGAGAGAGAGAGAAAAGAGAGAGAGAGAGAGAGAGAGAATACTAAATCTTTTATGAGAATCTAAATCTTTATTTGACACGACTTTATAATTTGTTTTGTGATACAGATTAGTCACAACACTTTAAAAATTTTAAAAAATAAAAAAAATAACGAAAAATAAATGAAATAACATAATTGTAAGTTGACGATAAAGAGGCAGTGGGGGAAAGAGAAGGAATAAAGGAGTGAACGCTAACATGAACTCAGTTATCATCCATTATAAAATAAGTTAAAGAAAACAGTATTTTTATTCAGTTTTATTTTTTTTTTGTGGCTCCAAATTTCCATCTTGTATATTGCTTCGCCTTTTAATCTTACCTCATTATTTACAGGATGAAAATTAAAATGATAATTACACCAAAGAAGAACATCGACGAAATTAAATGGCAGAAAAATAACCACGAAATTATATTGACCCTTTCATTCTTTACTCCATTTCAAAGATACGATATATCCTAAAACGCCCTTTTCTTGCTTGTCTGTTTCTTTTGTTTGTATAGTGTTTTTACGTTGCATGCAACCAGTGGTTATTCAGCAACGGGACCAGCAGCTTTACGTGAATTCCGAACCACGTCAAGAATGAACACACATCTCTAACCCGTCAGTGGGATGCCCGAGAATCGACTCGTGGCCAGCGAGGTGGCAGGCCAAGACCATACCGATCCCACCACTGAGGCGCATCCCATTTCTTACGACTGACCGATTGATTCGCATCGTAGAAATAAAAAAACAGCAACAATCGACACCAAGGGGGTCATAATCCCCAGCAAAGTCTCGTGACGGAGTGAAATTGCTGCTATTTACTAAAAGGCTCTTTAACGTCTTCTTGGCTGTCAGAAATAAAGAAGTCTGAATATATGAATAAGGCGAAAATTCCGGAGAAAATTTAGTGTTTTATGTTCTGTGATAGGGGCACTGATGGACGTTTCAATTACATTGGGTGGCGATCTCTAGAGTGAGGGTTCAATGATTTATAATTAACCGAAACTGGGAACATATTGCCTTCTGATTTCTCTCTCTAACGGCGCTGTAAATAATGATGTACGTGACCGCGATATATATTAATAACTATTTAATTCGTATCGCAGAAGTTTCTTTAATCTAGGAGCAAAAATTACAAAAGTACAAAATCATACTGATGTTATAAACACAATCATGTTTTATACCTACCAATGTTATTGCTACCATCAGTAATATGAAAACACTAAGAGTCTTGACAAAAAGTTACTTTAAAAGACACAGAAAATTAGGTCCCATTTTATTATGTATCTAAATACGTGGAAAATACATACATACATATATACATGCATCATATACACACATATATATACACGTTCTATAACAATGATAGTCCACGTTTTGTTTGAAACAAGCCATTCATAAACAGAGGACATGTCATTAATGACCTTTTATAAGGTCTGAATGACCATTCAAGCAAATTGAAAATGAATAATTAAAATCCCTGGCAGGAAGTCAGTTGCCTTTGCTCATTTATCTTTAAAAATAAACGACCTAAGAGTCATGATGACTTTTTTTTATTAGTGAAATATCGATATCATTTTTATATTTGGTGTATACAAGTAACATTCTCAATCACTGGCTGAATGTTTTCATTTAAACATGAATTAAGTAAACGCGATTCAACTCCGTTAATTGTATCTTTAGTTTTAGTTGCAGTGGTTTATTTTCTCAATTTGGAACATTCTATTTTACTCTACAACTGGAGAGGTGCAGACAATATATTCACAAACACTGTTTCACCCAAGAGAAGTAATATTTGGATGAACTACAGATACCAAAAACATAGGGAGAAAATTATAAGTTCACGACAACAGCTCAATCGACGGTGAGCAATGACTTCAAGCAAAGTTTACACACACACACACACACACACACACACACACACACACACATATATATATGTGTGTGTGTGCGTGTGTGTGTGTGTGTGTCTGTATACATATTTTAGCAATTCAGGTTTCTTCTTGATCAACCTGCTCTCCTTCCACCCTTTAACGCTCCCCCCCCACAACCCAAAACCACCCGTCCCCACGGCCCTCCCCATCCTGTCTTTCGAGCGAAGGCTTGCAAATCATCACTGATAGTTCAACAGAATACAAAGCATCAGAGTCCATACTAAAATTGCAACCAAATCCTGTTAATGTTCATTACTTCAATACAACAGGAAGCCCCGTTGTGAGAAAATGTCTAAATCGGTAAAACTAATTAGGTAATTCCCGGTCACAAAGCCTCAAAAAAGTAGGCACGCTTAGTTTGTGGAACTTTTGGGTAAACCAAGCACAATCAATTTAGGGGAATTTAGGAAAAAGCAAACACATTTAATGTGGGAAAATTCAGTTCGAGGTTCAGCATTGGTAAAAGTAGGAAATCTTAATCATTTTATTCTGAAGACGGACTTCACGAGAGCTAATTACTGAGAAAGACTTCTAGTTTATACAAAAATGACAAACTCTCAATATTAAATATTATATATATATATATATATATATATATTATATTATATATAGATATATATATATATGGTATATATATATAGATATATATATATATATATATATATATATATATATATATATATATATAGTATATTATATATTAGAATGGTAAATATATATATATATATATAATATATATATATATATATATATATATAATATATATTATATATATATATATATATCTATATATATACATTATATATATAATATATATATATATATATATATATATATATATATATGTATATATATATATATATATGTATATATATAAACAGCTTATAAAGCTGATGATATACAGATGAACTATCTATTAAGACAAGGAAAGTAAAGTAAAAACAACATAAACTCAATCAAATTCATCTGTCGTCAAAAGTATGCTGATCAAACTAAAGGTGGCAACTTCTTTGAAATGTTCATAAGCTAATTTGTAATAACAATTTTATTCTTTAAAGTTCTTGCCCTAAATGATGAAAATCAAGTAGTACTCCAAAAGAAAAGTTTCATCGCTTGCAGCTTTCTCTCTCTCTCTCTCTCTCTCTCTCTCAAGAGAACCATTCTAGTGAAAAATGTTATCAACAGATTACCATCACAAAAATAGCAGGTAACAAAAGGCCTTTTACGCGTGGAAAATCCCTTTCACTACAAATTTTCTTCGAGCAGAAAATTGTGTTCATGTAAGATAAAATTGGCTTATATTCAACGCCACGCAAAATAGGAAAACACATTCTTCCTCCCGTATTGT
>NC_061092.1:66222211-66242689 GCF_015104395.2 Macrobrachium nipponense
AAGTAGACGAAGGATAAGATGGCATCCGAAGGACCAGGATAGACACTGACTCTTCTTAGTAATGAAGAGCAAAACATTTCTGTGAAACTGTAGTTACTGACATTTTTAGAGGCTTTTGACGCGAGATCAAAGCTCACTCGTTATCGGTGACAAGAACCGCACATTGATGAATGACGTTGATTTACACTGTCAGCAATTTCGATACTCTATTTCAATCTATTGCGCAATCGCGGCTTGTTTCCTCAAACTGGTCAGATATGTGGAACTATATTTATCGTGGTTACCTGAAATCTACCATATTTTTCATAAATATAGTATGATTTAGAAGTATGTGGGTATCACCCCCTGCTTAGTAATATCATAGATATTCTACAATTACGAAGACTGCAGTATACATACCACGGACAAAATAAATGAGATCTGTGACTGAATATGACGAGTCGTGGTAGCAGAAGTCTGCAGTTGTCTGTTCCAATTAGATTTGTTTCCCTTTTCATTCTTCTGAAAACTTCCGATGAAATGATGGAGCATCCCGGAGCAGCTGCCTCCTCCCCGAAGGACATCCGACCAATGAAGCATCAATCACGAAGTTTCCTCTCTTTGGCTTCCATGATTGAAGTCATTCGTTTCTTATCTAAGTTATGAAGAGTACTTTTATTTCTCCTTTATTCTGTTGTTTATCGTAATACTGAGGTGGAAACCCCAAAAGTGATCGGATATACCTCATCCCTATGGACGTGGGACATTTTATAAATACAAATCTGTGAATGTGAACTTTGGCTCTAACTTAACCGAGCTGGAAAGAGCGAGCAAAACTGCATCAGAGATGAAACGGAGGCAATAAAAGCCCAACATGAAAAAGAACTGAATTGGCAGTTTGCAAAAAAGTGAGTTATCTGCTGAAGGCTAATTACAACGCGAATTCGGATGACAGCCGTCAAACTATACTGACGGCATCCACATGGAGAACGCTTTTCTATTACGGCAAATATTACGGTCAGAAGGTTTTTTGCAGTTCCCTCAGGGCACCAATGTTTCTGTAAATACATGAACGCGCGCCTGGGTAGAGGGAGAGATGCGGTTGTAGCCTTGTGGTTCTGAATAATCATATTTATGGATTCATTCTTACAGATCAGATAAATTCAATCAACCTACTTACATATACCAAATCGTCTTCATACCGCCAAAAAGTAGTAGGCGATGGTACCCATCTGTTATTTTTCGGTCAGACACGTAATGTAAGCAAACCCTTGATGTATGCGTGAAATCCCTCGAGGAATATTACCCGTGAATCTTAACAAATTGCTTAATTAATTAATCCATAAGAGCTGAGGTGACTGCGGCGAGAAGATTGTTTATTATTAAAATTCGAATTCCGCATCATCTGTTACTTGTTGATTACGTATATATACATGCAATGAATTGCTTAATTAACTTCTAATGGATCTTCTCTCTCTCTCTCTCTCTCTCTCTCTCTCTCTTTCTCTCTCTCTCTCTCTCTCTCTCTCTCTCTCTAGTAATAAGAACATGCATTTCGGGAAAATGTTGCTTTGATATAAAAAAATAGATAAGTACAAGCATATTCAAGTAGTACAGCGAAAATGTAGGAACATACATTCTCTCTCTCTCTCTCTCTCTCTCTCGTAATCAGAGTAAAAATCTCATTAATACATGGCTTTGATATAAAAAAGATAGGTAAGTACAGGCTTATTCAAATATAGCTAAATATAGGAACATACATTCTCTCTCTCTCTTTCACTTCACCTTCTAGCCTGTAAACCAGCGCCTCCCTTTCACTAAATCAGGTCTCTGGTAATATTCTGTAACCATTAAAGTTCAAAATTAGAGCTGAGAGCTGAGGGAACCACCGAAAGCCAAGGGCCAGAAAGTGCGACACTTTTCCATAAACCCAGAATATGCTGACTTTACTCTCTGGGTCAAGGATGTCTCGGTGAGAAGATTATGACAACGTAAATGACCGTTAGCAAATTTTGGTGTTAATAGCTACTTCGTCCTCTGACGCCCAGTGCGGTGATGCCGTAATGGTAAGATCAGAAATTACTCGATTTTCGACGAAACGGGAAGTCACCAGAATGTGGCGATTACTGTCTGACGAAGAATCAGTATTGTCTGACTCTTGTGACTTCAGGGATGAATTGGTAAATTGGGGTCGAGTAATCAGAGTGCAGTCGGAATTTTGCCATCTATTAACGATTTTAATCCTTAAACAAAGATTGCAGGACGATGATAAAATAAACATATGATTTGTAGTCAGTTATGTCTTAGTGAGAGAGAGAGAGAGAGAGAGAGAGAGAGAGAGAGAGAGAGAGAGAGAGAGAGAGAGAGAATTGAAATAATAAAGAGAGTTCTCTCTCAGGCATTTACAGAAAGACTCAGAGAAACAGAAGTTTCCAGCGAATTGGATTGTGAACGGAGCTTCCTTCTAAAGGATCCTTTCATTTTCACCCACTAATTCTTTATAGATTTATTCAGTCACTCCAAACAGGTGGGAGTTTTAATTATTAGCGAGATGATAATCATCTCTCATCCTTTCTCTAACGACAGGTTTCCCTAAGCATATAAAAGCATCTATAACTGATCTATTACTCCCTAAAACCTCCGAAGCCTTCGAGGTAGGCGTTGTTGCCATATTATCTTTGTTTTCGTAAATTGATTTTTCCTAGTTTATGTATGTCGTTGTTACTGTCCATCTTTATCAAAACAAAATTTTGCATGATGTAATACAAACTAAAGTGGGTTCACCGTTGCTTTGTATAGAAAAAAGCAGAAGCCCAGTAAAAAAAAAAAAAAAAAAAAAAAAAAAAAAAAAAAACAAACAAAAAAAAAAAAAAAAAAAAACAAAAAAAAAAAAAAAAAATATAAATTATTTTTCCCTTTCATCTTGGAACGTTTTAAATCTCCTCCCATTCCGTTTCATTCACTCTTCTTCATTCTTTTGCAATGAACACCGGTCGGACCTCTCTCCCTCATCCTGGGCAACACTTACCAGAGGAAGCAATTCGGAGGGCCTATATTTCCCTCTGGAGTATTACAGCTGTGAATTCGGGTTGTGAGCTGAGGCGAGTACTCGTTAACCCTATAACATCGAGCCCCTGGTTGCTTTCTAACACGCGAGGTCATTTGCTCCCATTAGAGGAATATACGACCCCTGCCATGTGGAGAAGGGGGAGAGTTATTGGACTCAGTGCAAAGGTTTCTGATATATGTGGGAGGAGGAACATGGAAGCTGGTTAGACTGTGACTAGAGGGACTCGATCTTTTGGACGTTGTACATTGGTAAAATGTATACTTAAAGGAGACACACTACACTGAATAATTATGGTAACGTGACCTACTGGAAATCTCTAATCAAATCACAAGACATTTGCAAAAATTAATTGTGCAACTGAATTGAACTCTGAAACACAAGATATCTTTATTTCTCTAAAAGAAGAGCAAAATTCTAACTATCGCCAGACATCTAGAAAGATAATCAAAGAAAGTCCGAAATCGTTAATTAAAACTCAACACAGAACAAGATCCCGGGTAATGAACCATTCCCACGAATGTAACAAAAAATAAAAGAGACACTTCTCTCTATACTCTGGTATTAATTCGACAAAAATTGTTTAGTCATGCAGTAAATCATCACGTTAAACACTATTGTGAATTATCAATATTGGTAATAAATAATTCGGCTCACAGGGCCGACAGAGCGACAGATTAATAGGGTTCCTGTAACAAAGAAATAGAACTCTTATTAGCAAACATGTCAGAAATAATAACAAAATAATACAAATCTCATAAAGGGAACTGCGATGCATTTCACCAACAAGTGCACAAAAACAGACTGATAATAATTTCTCATGAATCTCTCGTGATAAAGAAAGAGGTTTTCTTCCACTCACATGCCACCTCAGATAGGTCGAGAAACTGAAAAGAATTATTAATGAAAGTTTTCAACAACTCTCACCTCCTAAAGTCCATAACAGTTGGCGTGTTGTCACGCACCATTCATCTCCAAGGAAAAAGCTGGGCGGATAATGCCTCTAAAATTATATGGGAAAAGGGTTTACCGAGAGTAAAAACGTGACGTACAAACGAACGAGCATTCTCGTAAGACCACTCCCTTTAGATGACGTCACTGACAATAACTGGTTCATCATACAGGAAAAATTCGTGACGACACTCATTACTTATTTCGTAACTTCGGAGATTCCCAAAATGACAGGTTTTCTACATTCTATATTTTCTTTGATAGGAAAGAAATTTATTTCAAATAACACTTATCTCTCACCGATTCTGCCCACAGAAACAGACGCACACACAAACACATCGTTCGGGGACTTTTCTATGTAAACTCAGGTTTTGTCAATGTGACCTCTGAGACAGTAGATTCTTATTTACAAAGAACATTCACTTTTGTCTCCGTGAGAGCTAACGCTGATATCTATTATTTCAAAGAATGTATTGATCACCACATCCTATATCAACTATAGGTCAACAAAAAGTGTAATTAAATGTATAGGAAATATCCCATTCCCCATATGGAAATCATATTCTTTGGAAGCGTGAATTTCAAGTCAATGGCCCCTGTGGGCTTGTTCTATATAAATAGGTTTCATATACTGAATAATAGTAATAATATCAATTCAAAATTATCATAAAACTGAGATCATTTAAAAAGTATGGGATGTTTCGAATGTTTCACTAATCAAAGAACTAATGAGAGAGAGAGAGAGAGAGAGAGAGAGAGAGAGAGAGAGAGAGAGAGAGAGAGAGAGAGAGAGAGAGAGAACTTGCTTAAAAACTGGATAGGCGAATTCCATAAAAATTAACAAGAGGTAATCATCTGGTAAGATTCTTGTAAGACCAATAATATAATACGGATAACTATCTTTCGCAAACCCTGTCCCAGTTGTCATAATATATAGTATTTCTGCGCTGGATTTCCAGATGGTATCATGATTCGCTTTTAAATAGATGTGGCCACTGGAATGAAACTATGTGTCTCTTGCTTTATTATGAAATGCTTGTTCTAATTCCTGTACCGTGGACATGTTCAATTGATAAGCATCTTAGAACAACCTTAAAAACGTTATTAGCTGATATGACAAGATGGACATGAGTGTGTTGAGATGATGCTAAGATGAGTTTGTCGTGGCTCAGTAACAGAGGACGAGAAGTTTGGTGCTAAGAATAACAGAGTAAAAACAGATGGAATGACACAGAGGAGGAAGACCTAATAATCTGGAAGCGAAAGAGGCATTGAAAGATTGACCTGAATAGTGCGTTGTAGTGTGACGAGACACGTCGAGCTGCTGTTGAACTTTCATCGTACGTGTATGAATCCTGTCATTTTGGAAAAACCCCCCTTTCTTTTTTATGGATCATGGGTCATCGTAGGACGTCTCTCCTTTCATAACTAAGTTTTATTCATTAATAAAAGGAAAGGTCGGCAGCGTTACGGGCTAGCCAATAATGGCGAAACATTTCTGATAAAATCTCGTGAAATGTAAAACATGGAGAGTATACGAGCCAAGAGGAATGCTCTGAAATTGCTTTTAGCTATACCGACTTTTAAAAGATGGGGAAATATGTTGGAATGCGAAAAATAAAATAAGGAAAATAAGGAAAACGGCCGGGACGGTTATTTTTCTTTATAGAAGTAATATGAAAAAGAAAGAAAAAAAATTAAGTAAGATTTCAAAATACGACGAAATTCTTTCCATTACGATAAGTCCATTAAAAATGTTGGGTGCTGGAGAATTCTGCTGCAAATTCAGAAAATAAAATATATTACTTTGGGAATTCTCTGATGTGCAAAAATAGACAAGTGTCCTTTTTCTATTTTTATGCCTGGTTAATTAATGTGATGAATTGTATTTTTTCTCGAGCTTTCATTGTTTTAAATTTTTATCTAAAGCAATAAGTTACTCAAGAGGACATTTAAAAAACATATTCTTCAAAAAACAAGAACAAATGACGCGAATCTAATCTCAATACTTTACAGTCCATACGAACATTTAAAGAAAAAATATTCAATGATAAAATAAAACAAAATCGGAAAATCCTTTGTGTTATATCAGCTGATTTAATCAAAATGTAGAGTGGGAAAAATCAGTCTTTCTCAAATTCATTATTCAGAAGTTAAATCAAGATACAATCCCTTTCAAAAACTTCCTAACTATTTCTGTCACTCCAACCAAGAGGAGGCCACAAAGTGAATCGACAGATATATGCTGAAATACCATTTTAACTTTACAAGGAAAGGTACGCGTGTTCTAGTCACTGGATGTGTGTTTGTATATTGTAGATTCAAGTGCTCCCGTGTTCCCCCCACTTTTAACATCTTAATTGACAGATTCAAGAACACAGAAAAGTCAGTTTCAGCTTGATTCAGCAGACACTTAAAGGGAAACGACTGAAGGACAGAACAGAATGAATAAAAAATAAAAGGTCAAGCTAGACACTGTGCAGAATACATAAAAGAATACCTAGAAATGTATTTTCTCAACTCTTTTCCTTACACAGAAATATAATGAAAGGTATGGAGATTTTCCATTTTATTCTAGTAAACGCAGCATTCCAACAAAACAAGGCGAGATCCGACCTCCAGCTTACTAGAGACGCGTGGTAAAATCTACGGTAAATGGTGTTTGTCTAACCAACGAAAATGAAGAGAAAGACGCTCTCTTTTATTTAAAATAATTGTTCTGTACTGTTAATATGCACATTATTTTTTTTTTTTTACATTTTCACTCTAATAAAGAAATTATATAAAGCATATCCTAAAATTCCTGTATCTTTTACTCAACGGGAAACACCTTTTCAAACATTTTTAGGCTTTTCAAAAGACCTTTCTTAACACCCCAACAAGAACAAGAATAACAACAACAATAATAACAACAAAAAAACAGTTTGAAGGCTTACTTCCCGATTAAGCGATAAAGAATGTGATTTCCGTGAAATTAAATATGGTACAATGGGCATTTTTTAGTTTTTAAAACTGGTGATTAATTTTTTTTCTTTATCCCCATTTGTTAAAAACATATGATTAGTTTCTTCGTAATTTCTCTAAACATTTTTAGAATGTTGGTCGACTCTTCTTCCGTCAATGTTGACAACTATCTATATTTTCTTCCCTTTTTTGGCCTAAATCAAAATAAACAGAAGACAACATTTTATAATCTTTACAGTACGAAACCACAAGAAGAAATGGCTGGAATTAAAAAATGAACTATAAAAAACTTATTGCATTTCCGAGTTTAAATAACTTGGCAGTTCATATCAGTAAAAGGGCAAAGTAAAAATGTCACTGGAATATAAAAGTAAATCCAATATTTGAATACTAAAAAATTCAGTCAGGTTCGCATTGAAATAAAATCAGAAATAAAATACACATAAAAACTCATTGAAAAATCATCATAACATCACTGTAAAAGAACGGTTTTTAGGAACGCATTTTTTCGCAATAATTTACTAACAAACGTGAAATTATATATTACGCTATATCTGTCATCTAGGAGGTAAAAAAGGGAATGAATCAGAATCTGGTCTCGCTTTTCTCTCCGACCTGTTCGACCTGGGGATATAGAGGGCATGAGAAAAAATGAAAATCTGGAACATAGCACATTTGCTGTGCTAATAGTAGAGAGATAATTTTTTATGAAGATAAAAATGTTTCATGTCTTGTGTTATGATACTTTCCCCTAAGGATCTCCTAAATATGAAATTTTTCCCATCATATTATAAAGCGTTGTTTCATTCCTGTAGATAGTGGAATTCTAAGTAATATTCTAGGCCACACATTTATTCTGCTAGTTACGAGGTACGATAAATTCAGTTTATTTATCTGGCAACTCCTTTACTTCACATATACAGTAGTTGTAAACACCGCCCGTGTTAGTAGGAGATAAGGAACCGCATTTAACATATGGATTACGCCTTGATTAGAAGAGGGTCCTTCCCATTGGTCCAAAAGGAACCTGAGGGAGCCCTCCACCCCTTCGCTTCACTTCACTTCACTTAACCATGACCACTCTGCCCTTTGCCTACTTTCCCAAAAACCCTTCCATGCCAACATAGAGAGAGAGAGAGAGAGAGAGAGAGAGAGAGAGAGAGAGAGAGAGAGAGAGAGGACCGTGAGTTGCTATGCTGAATTGTTTCTGCAGAAGTTCAAGCAAAGATACAATGCACCACTACACTAATGCTAGTCATATTGCATTTTAATACATTTATATATATTATTAACTTTATTTTTCTTTTTCAATAAGTTGAGTCTCCTTTTTATGTCATTCCCTTTACCTCCTCTTACTTCTTCCTAACGAACACACCATATAATTCATTTGGAAGCTGAATTTCAAGTCAATGGCCTCTTTGTGTCAATCTTCTGAATAATGATAATAATGAAAAATAATAATTGAAGTCTAGCATATAAGTACGAAGTGGTTTATATATTTAAATATTACGTATCTGTTTCAGAGAAAATTATTACGGAAATGGTTCCCTTCTTTATCTCCTAATGTCTTTTTCCTCTCCTTTCTGAATCCCCAACTAACTCCCTATTTGTAGCCGAGATAATGGCATCACTGTCCCAGACCATCGGTTTAACTTACAGAAATGCATTTAGCTAAATGCTAAAGTAAGTAAACAGCTATATGTTCAAATCACCGCACAATACAATACAATAAAAAAAAGATATAACAAATATCATAAAAATAAAGCAATGTCATTAGTAGCGAATGGAAGATGATTCAATTTTGAAACGATCTATTGGACTGTAAATAATACTTGTATCCATTTGTAAAGTACCCGTAATAATACATCATCTATATATATATATATATATATATATATAGTATATATATATATATATATATATGATTATATATATATATATATATATATATATATATATCGCGCCTTAGTGGCGTGGTCGGTTATGGTTGTTGCCTGCCACCTCGGTGGCCGCGAGGTTCGATTATCGGGCATTTCATTGAGGGGTGAGAGATGTGTATCTCTGTGATAGAAGTTCACTCTCGACGTGATTCTGCAATCACGCAAAGCCGTTGGTCCCGTTGCTGAATAACCACTAGGTCCAAGCAACGTAAAAACACCATAAAAATAAACAATCAATATAATAATATCTACCATGAAAGTCACATCCACTACAGTTGACCTAATAAATAGGAAATATTGCTAAAGGAATTTCAACAAGTCATAAAGTTGACATATCTTGATATGGTATAGATGAAGCTTTTATCGATCATTGTAAGCTGCTACACCGATAGCAGGGTATTTTGTCCTCATAATTAATACTTTAATATTATTATTATTATTATTATTATTATTATTATTATTATTATTCATTATTATTATTATTTTTATTCAGTAGATGAAACGTATTCACATGAAACAAAAACGCCAACTCAAATGGGTCATTGAATTGAAATTCAACTTCCAAAGCATATTGATTTCAACCTCCCACCGCAGACCCACAACTGCAGCAGTAACTGATCATGGTTCATGCCTTGTGGAGACGCGAACCCGCCACGTCTGAGTGGCATTCCACGACACTAACCACTATACCAACAGACCAGCTTAACTTCCATTGATGAACGGAATAAAAATATGAGTCATATGTTGCAGTCACAGAAATTAGTATATCAGCTTAACATTCTCTCTCTCTCTCTCTCTCTCTCTCTCTCTCTCTCTCTCTCTCTCAGCTGCATAACAAGCGGACTTCTGTTCAGTTACTTGCTATGAAACAGAAAGTTTTAAATTGTTTATTATTATCATTTTTATAAACATTTTTATCATCTTTAATCTCGTTTTTTTTCCATTCACTATGCTCACTGAATAAAAATCATGAACAGAGGAACCCATACCCGCCCACCTCATAATACCAATAATAGAAATCCGCTACAGTTAGTAAATAATTAAGAACAAATACAAACAAGAAATTAAATGAAAAAAATAAAAAATATATATCTTTAATATATATATATATATATATACATCATATATATATATATATATATATATATATATATATATATATATATATATATATATATATATATACATTATGCACACACACACACACACACACATATATATATATATATATATATATATATATATATATATATATATATATATATATATATATATATATATATAATATATATATAGTTGATTGTCATCCAAACCAAGTCAGGCCACCGGATCAGTGGCGAAGTCAGTCTTTCTCGGATGGGTGGTCACTTCCCGAGGGAAATGAACGTTCCATTTGTCAATGAAGTTATATCAAAGATTATACGATTTGTCATGTGCCCGAATCCATCAGAATGAAGTAGGCAATTGACCTCAATCCCGCACTCATGGTGGGTTCGGATATCAGCAGCGAGGAGTCTGTGAATCAGTCGCATGAGGGACCTTCTGGCTTCCAGTTCCTATATTTATTTTCTTTTGTTATCGCTGATTGCTATAAAACTCCTTTACTTTAAGGACAATCGTAGTTTCTGTAAGTTTCTATTCTTACCTTGAAGTAGTGTGCTAAGAACTTCTCCATACAGTCTGTGTGTAAGATGCAGCATCTCTGTGGAGCATAAATTGGGAACTGTATATTACGATCACTGGATATTTCGTGTGATAGTATCCCAGCAGAAAAGATAAGGGTAAAAGGAATTTTAAATATTCCAGATTAATTTACAGAAAACGAACATCTCTCAGAGGAATAACACATAAATGTGTTACTAAATCTTAAATAAAGATAAGTTTATATATAAAAATTTGGATTATTAAAAAAAATATATAGTTTAATACATAAAGTATAACCTTCTCCCATATCATTCTAAAGCATCATTTGCATGATAAATTACTAAACGTAAAAGGATGCATATACTTATACCAAACACTAGAGGTTAATATGTTCCACCTATTTTTCATAATTCCAGTATAAATAATGGTAGGTAGCCATTTATGGGCTTAAAGAGGCAAGAACGCCGTCCCAGGGAACAGGGGAACTTTTTCAGTCATAATTTCCCCGTCCGATCGAGGCACTCTTAAAGGAGGCCTCCTGGAAACCTGACTTTCCAGAGCTTCTTTTAAGAGCAATTCCTGAACACTTGCGCCGTATTCCTAAATTATGTTACTGATCGTATGATGTAACTTGGTGGGAAACACTTTTTCACGTGAAAGGGACGTTTAAGTAGCAACTTACTCGGCTAATTATGGGTTGTACAGTTTTGCGTTGTTCCCAAGCGTTTTCTCATTTTCTCTCTTGAGGATCAATCAGTTTTGAAGATGGTTGTTGTGATAAACGATCTTTTATTGGTATTATTACGAGTGAATAATAATGATAATAATGGTGGATAAACAAATCCACAATTATGTATATGTACATACATGTAAATATAAAGCTGTACATAGAGCTTTCTGTAATCCTGAAAGCTCTCTGGACAGATTTATCTTTAAATATACTATGTGCATATACATAACTGTGGGTTTGCTTCTCCATTTTAAGACTCGTGCTACTATGAGTAATTTTTAATAATAATAATAATAATAATAATAATAATAATAATAATAATAATAATAATAATAATAATAATAATAATAATAATAATAATAATAATAATAATAATAATAATAATAATAATAGCAGCAACATCAAACAGATAGATGAGACAGGATACAAAATACCTGGGAATAATGGAAGGAGGGGATATAAACACCAAGAGATGAAGGACACGATCAGGAAAGAATATATGCAGAGACTCAAGGCGATACTCAAGTCAAAACTCAACGCGGAAATATGATAAATGCCATAAACACAATGGGCAGTGCCAGTAATCAGATACAGCGAGGAATAGTGGAATGGACGAAGGCAGAACTCCGCAGCATAGATCAGAAAACCAGGGAAAACATATGACAATACACAAAGCACTACACCCAAGAGCAAATACGGACCAGGACTATACATAACACGAAAGGAAGGAGGGAGAGGACTACTAAGTATAGAGGACTGCGTCAACATCGAGAACAGAGCACTGGGGCGAATATCTGAAAACCAGTGAAGACGAGTGGCTAAAGATGCATGGGAAGAAGGACTAATAAAAGTAGACGAAAACCCAGAAATATACAGAGACAGGAGAATGACAGACAGAACAGAGGACTGGCACAACAAACCAATGCACGGACAATACATGAGACAGACTAAAGAACTAGCCAGCGATGACACATGGCAATGGGCTACAGAGGGGAGAGCTAAAGAAGGAAACTGAAGGAATGATAACAGCGGCACAAGATCAGGCCCTAAGAACCAGATATGTTCAAAACGAACGATAGACGGAAATAACATATCTCCCATATGTAGGAAGTGCAATACGAAAAAATGAAACCATAAACCACATAGCAAGCGAATGCCCGGCACTTTGCACAGAACCAGTACAAAAAAGAGGCATGATTCAGTGGCAAAAGCCCTCCACTGGAGCTGTGCAAGAAACATCAGCTACCTTGCAGTAATAAGTGGTACGAGCACCAACCTGAGGGAGTCATAGAAAACGATCCCGCAAAGATCCTCTGGGACTATGGTATCAGAACAGATAAGGTGATACGTGCAAACAGACCAGACGTGACGTGATTGACAAAATCAAGAAGAAAGTATCACTCATTGATGTCGCAATACCATGGGACACCAGAGTTGAAGAGAAAGAGAGGGAAAATTGGATAAGTATCAAGATCTGAAAATAGAAATAAGAAGGATATGGGATATGCCAGTGGAAATCGTACCCATAATCATAGGAGCACTAGGCACGATCCCAAGATCCCTGAAAAGGAATCTAGAAAAACTAGAGGCTGAAGTAGCTCCAGGACTCATGCAGAAGAGTGTGATCCTAGAAACGGCACACATAGTAAGAAAAGTGATGGACTCCTAAGGAGGCAGGATGCAACCCGGAACCCCACACTATAAATACCACCCAGTCGAATTGGAGGACTGTGATAGAGCACATAATAATAATAATAATAATAATAATAATAATAATAATAATAATAATAATAAGGTTTGAGCCTTCTCTGAGGGCAGTAGCTGTTTTCAACGGCATTCCAATTTATATAGAATCTCTCAATTCTTCTTATTATCTTTTTCTCGGTCAGCATGTAGCTGGTGTATTAAGTTTCCTAAAGACAATGTAAAGATTTTCATTTGTCTTAGGTTGATGTAATCATTCTTTTTTCGGGGAATTTCAAACTTCCTCCATTAAGCCTCACAAGTTTCTTAAGTATGCCACTTTCTCTCTTGCGGTAATCCTTCTGCTGCAGGCGCTGGAGTGCGGCATCAATGTCTTGGGAAGCTGCTTGTCTCTGCGTTTATAGTGTATCCAATATTACTGCCTACATAAACGAAACCTTCTTAAGAGTTGACAGAGAAGAGGACCTTGAAACTTTAAGAAAGATTTTCGAAGAATGCTCCGTCCTCCACTTCACATGTGAATGCAGCGTAGACGGTGCCCTACCCTTCCTGGACGTTCGGGTACAGCAGGGGAACCCCTACGGGATACACACCACGGTTTACAAGAAAACCCACAAACCCGGGTCTATGCTTTAAATGGGTCCAGCGAGTGCCCAGACAGGTATAAAAGATCGGTGGTAGATGCCTTCGTCCGCCGCGCCCTTACACACTGTTCCACATGGAGAGAAACCATCAGGGAGATCGAAAGGTCTACACAAGTCTCATCAACAATAACTTTTTCAAACGCATGGTCGAACACCAAACGAGGGACATACATAAATAAATGGCACCAGGAAAGAACGACTGCACTACAACCAAAGTGGAGCTATAAAAGATATTTATAAAAATCATATGCACACAAATATTTTTGGAAGACGAAAAGGCTATAAGGAAAATATAATCACTGATAATGTCTCCCCCACTACAGAAAGTGATAAATTAGCCTCATAATTTACTACTAAAACATGAAAACCAGCCAGCTGCTTCTTAAAAACAACCCGGCGCCCATAAGAAACGTCTTTGAAGAGAAGGGGTGTCATCTACGAATTCACATGCTCGGTGGATGGATGCCACCATTCTTATATCGGGATGACCACCACCAGACTCTCCAAGCGTCTCTCCTGCCACCTTCAAGAAGGGGCCATTTTCAATCACTACAGGGAAAAACATAACAGGAGACCAGAAAGAGCTGAACTTATAACGAACATAGAAATTATTGACCAAGCACCGGACCGGAAACGCCTACGTTATCTTGAAGCATTACACATATTAGAGAAAAAGCCGACTATCAACACGGTAAAAGAAAAATAATTTCTTCCTACCATCATAAGAAGAAATAGTACAAGAAACAAACCAACTCCGTATACCGCCACGAGAGTGAGAGGAGAGATCGAGGGGAGAGGAGAGAGAGAGAGAGAGAGAGAGAGAGAGAGAGAGAGAGGAGAGGAACAAGCAGAAAGAGAAAGAGAAGAGAGAGGAACAAGCAGAGAGAAAGAGAGAGAATAAGAATGAGCGAACGAGAAAGAGAGAGAGAGAGAGAGAGAGAGAGAGGAATTTGCAGAGAGAGAAAGAAAGAAACTGAGAGAGAGAGAAAGAGAGGAAGAAGCAGAGAGGTGGGTACCCAACCAACACCCACGCTAATAATTCCGGCCAGACTACGCAGATCTCATCTCCTCAGGGAGAGATTTCGTTACCATCCAACGACCAATTAAAATCCCCGCTCACCGACCCGCCAACCGATTGTACACGACCTTGCAATGCTATAAATACTTGTAAAACGTATCTTAATTCACTTTACTGTATACTCTCATAGATGACTGCCTGTGCGCTGTCGACACGTTAGAGGAATAAACCTAAGACAAATGAAAATCTTTACATGTCCTTAGGAAAACTTAATACACCAGCTACATGCTGACGAGAAAAAGATAATAAGAAGAATTGAGAAGATTCTATATAAATTAAATGCCGTTGAAAACAGCTATGATTCAATAATAATAATAATGAATAATAATAATAATAATAATAATAATAATAATAATAATAATATGAGGGTCTTTGCACAGTATCTCGACAAAATTGATGATTCACTATTATTCTTTTAATTTCCCGACATTGGACAAGAAAATATTTAAATATACTGATTCTAAATACAGAGTACTTTGCAAACCATGGCACTTTATTGAAGAATAAAATGATGGGAGGTGACCTTACATCAAATGATACTGACATAAAAAAATTTTGGGGATCGACATCACATAACAAGGACTCAAAATGTTGGTTTTCATGAAGCGTCATGATGTAGGGTACAAAATGCTTTGATACCTAACTAATAATTTCGCATTCATTGGATGTATATTACGTACAATAATGGGGAGGAATGCATAATCCAAATTTGGATCTTCCCTAGCGAGTCCCCCCTATGGGTTTAACCCGGTATGTATCTGTAAGTTCTTCCGCTTTGGCGAAAGACTGTTTGTCCTTTTCTTACGACTGTTGTTCGTAAGCATTACTGGTTCTTCTTTTCTTTTCTCCTACGTTGTATCTTAGTAAAGTGATTCTCTTAGAATAAGGGAGATGATTCAAACGGAGAAGTTGATAACTGTAAAACAACTTTATTTCTCAACTCCATTACAGGAGAGATAGTTCGGTCAGGAGACGCTCCGTTTGATAACTTGAAATGAACTAAATTCTCAAAGCATCGTGTCGATAGCGAAACACTAGCTATCTCAGCGATTCACATAAAAAGACATAAGTAGTCCGCCGGCTCGGAAGTTACAAGTTTCCGGCGCAGGTTAAACAGGTCAACCGCTTCCATGGAAGGTGTTGTGAGTAGTTAACAATTTTAAGGAATGATGATGTTTCCAAACAAACGTAAACCAGGCTACTGCAGGCATTGCACAGCGTGATCTAGATTTGTGATAGTCACGTAGGACGCTCCTAATTCACAATGACCCCTCAGGTCATGGATACTATTTACAGATATATAATTATCTGTTTCAATAATGTATTTATTACATATCCACCTTTGCGGCATTTTTAGTAGAAGCCCGTTGGGGATGACCGTGAAAACATAAACAAAAGACTGCAGATATCATAAAGATAATGACCCCAAGAAATATTAGTCCTAGATAACGACCCCCGAAAACCCTTGGGGGGTCACCATCTAGAAAAGATCCCCAAGTTCTTTTATTGCTTCAGTGATTTAGTTTTGTAGCGTCTTTTCGTTTCACAATTTTACTTTGAAACACCCAAGATGGAGATGGAGGACTTCCATTTCCCAGCTTCTTACTTTCCACTTGTATTTTTTCAGTGGAAATTTCGAATACTCCTTGCTCCCAGTTTCAAGGTGAAAATGGAGTTGACGGAAAAGTAGAGAATCACTGCAGGCATATGAATTATAATTTCTAGCCCTGTTTTTCTTTGTATGTACCTTATTCCAAATAAAAGCATAAACAGGTAGTCAGGCATTTTTGAAACAGTGGCCCCCAGGTGAAACACTTATGGATAAATAACGGACGGAATAATTTCGTCCATTTTGTTACGAAAATTATGTTTCTTTGGACAGAAGGAAAAATATTCATACAATTATTGTTTTCTTATATTTTACCAAATATCAACTGGAAATGTATATGTTCTGTAAGGGCTTTGATTGCTGTGTGTACAAGCAACTAATCATTTATGCAATGAGTGACTGATAGGCGAGTTATTTTCAACATAATATTCGCAGATTATTATTGAAATTAATGGTAAATATTTTGCTGTATGCTGAATAAAGAATTTAGATGAAAAGCATTCATATTACTTTGTCCTTGATTATAAAAGGGTTGGTCTTTTGTATAGAGTATTTTGGTGTGTATTTGGAAGTCATTTTAAAATTATCCTTCTTACCGTTTGACATTTTCCGGTGAAAGAATACTTTGATGTACATCACGCATTTTTATTTTCTGAAAAAATACTGTTGAAATGGACTTTTGTCTCTATGTACTCCCTCAGATCTTAAAATCTACTGACGATATAGGGCCGCAAATTGGTATGCTGATCATCCACACACCAAATTGCAGCCCTCTAGCGTCAGTATTTTTATTCTATTTAAGGTTAAAGTTGGTCATGATCGTGCGTGTGGCACCGCTAAAAATACCAACAATATAGATCCCCACCGGCCGTGGCTGTGAGTTTCATAAAGCATTAAACACTGTACAGAAAACTCGATGCACCGGGGTAACTTTGGACGCATTTTTTACTTGGTTTTTATCTTAAGCTGGCATGAGAAATGATACGACGAGTCAGAAAATGATGAATGTGAGAGAAAATCTCGAAATGAGGAAGGAGAATCCAGGATTTCATTCCGGGCATGGGTGAGGTAAGATGGAATGCAGGCACAGGTGACTGGGCGCTTAATGAGATTCCTCTGCACTGCCTAATCAAGGAGAACATTTGAACTTGTTGAATAAAAGATTTCCCGTACCAGTTTCAGAGTAGACAAACGGTGAGAAAGAAACGGGTCAGGATTTAGGTTAAGTGAAATGGGAGGAGAAGAGACGAGAAGGATCATTTACATAAAGGACAAGAATCCGTGATATTGCGTGTTCTCAAGTGACACAGGTTGTCTGGCAGGGGAAGTGAATTTAAAAAACTAATTATAGGAATGATGAAATAATTTTAATATATATTTCTTTCCAGCAGTTTCCTTTCAGGCAGCCTTCTATAAATTTCTCATTCCAGTAGTAGTGGATAAAATTGATCTAAATATTCTTAACGAACGAAAATAAAAAACAGGTTGTAATCAACAGCTACAAAGTGATGAAATATCTATTTACTCAACAAGACTTTTAAAAGAAATTTTCATTTTATCGACAGAGGATTCCCAAGCCTCGCCGAATTAATAATTGGTTAATAATTTGTTCGAAAGGAGAGGTTGCTCTTTTTCCAAGATTCCGCATTTTTCCTTCGAAGAATTCATGGGAGTTTCCATAGACGAAAACAAGCAGGAGGATTTAGTTATTGTTGCGATGGCTTTTAACCTCGAGTTATTTTTATTTTCAATTTTATTACTGCGTTAGCCTGCTTTTCTTTTGTTTCATGTGAAGTATGTTTACTTAAACTCATTAAAAACATGAAAAGATGTGATTGAGATCAATTATGGATAATGACGGCGAAAATTATAAGTCTCTTCTTTCATTTTATTACCTAGATTTGCTCTCCCCGATGCCCGCACATTGAAGCTGAACATTTTCACGCAAGAATTGAGTCTTTTTTCATAATGAGCTGGACTGCAATAATGTTTAAACTTATCTTCTCTTTCAGTATACAATGTATAGTGAACTAGATATTGAACGATTTTGAGGATTAATATTTATAAATATAAAGGTCTCGCGTGTACAGGTGACAAAATTGACTTGGATTGACAACCATTATAACTACACACAATTTGTACAGCATACCCATAGTTCTTCCTCTGGGTTTTGTTTCTGTGGGTTTCATGTCGATTCCTTGTTCAATTGAAAGAGGTGGCTCGGGTATTCGTAAAAAGTTGCGGGACAATCGATGTTTAACTACACAATGATGGAGAAAATTGATGAAAACGAATAAAAAACTGGTTCCCTCAAACGAAAGTTCATGTGAAACTGAATGCGACGCGCATGAAACAGAATATGGAAGAGAGAGAGAGAGAGAGAGAGAGAGAGAGAGAGAGAGAGAGAGAGAGAAGAGCTAAAAACCTAACAGATAGGCAATTATCTTTTTCTCTGTTGCTCAGAGAGATATTTGAATTCAACTGATATCCACTGAAGCGAAACAATTTGAAAGAGTAATTAAAAAATAAGAATTTTTTTCCCGTTATGAATTTTAGCCAGATTTCATGAAAAGATTAAAAGTATCAGTGAAAAACTTGTTTCCAGAATCTAGTGTCATTATATCGGAAATAATCTTTTTCATTTTGTGATGGCTTTCATGTTGACCAATAATGACTTTGGAAAAAATGAGTAAAAGATTTATCCTATAAAACAGAAGAGAAGAAAGGAATGAAATATTCCAGGAAAAAAATTCATGTCAAAAGAACGAGAGAGAGAGAGAGAGAGAGAGAGAGAGAGAGAGAGAAAGGTTAAGGAGACCTTTGGAAATCTGCAACCGAATGTGAGAACACTGTAGATTATTAGGTACATACGTATTGGCTCAAAGGTCTTCATTGGTTTCCCAATCCTTATAGAATATGAAAAATAAACCGCATTTCCATTGTGGAATTGTTTCATCAGTTCTTAAAAAGGATGACGTCTTACTAATGAAGTTTGGTTTAAAATAACGAACCCTTCGGAGGTGAACAACATTGACAGCCAAATCTCAGACTTCTCCTCTATGGATAGGATCTAATTAATGAATTTTTCTTTCCTCCGTTAGGATTAACGAGCGTATTTCAGAAACATCGATGTTTACTTTTTTTTTTTTTTTTTTAATCTAACCTCTTGAAAGTCGTAGCGATAAAATGACTACTTTTTAAATCGACATTGTTTTATTGCTCAGCCATCATTAACGGTCTCTGCTGCCGTTGTCTTTTCACTGTTGAATTGTTTTATAGCTGAATTTTGCACGGAAGAGAGAGAGAGAGAGAGAGAGAGAGAGAGAGAGAGAGAGAGAGAGAGAGTTTATTTTCATTGGAAGGCGAACTCTATGAGAGAGAGAGAGAGAGAGAGAGAGAGAGAGAGAGAGAGAGAGAGAGAGAGAGAGAGAGAGAGAGAGAGAGAGTTTATTTTTTTCATTGGAAGGTGAACTATATTAGAGAGAGAGAGAGAGAGAGAGGAGAGAGAGAGAGAGAGAGAGAGAGAGAGAGAGAATTTTTTTTTTCATTGGAAGGCGAACTGTATTCGACAGAGAGAGAGAGAGAGAGAGAGAGAGAGAGAGAGAGAGAGAGCGTGCACGTATGAGGAGTAATGTATCACAGACAGACTCACAAGGATATGAGAAAAACGCACAAATGATTCGTGACCAACAAGTGAACAGCAAAAGAGGACAAGAAGAGAAGTATCTGATGATAAAGTTTTCCATACCTGTTCTCTGTGCAATATCAGAACACGGTATAGAAGCTTAGAGAAAATATCTTGCTGAATACCCTCAAGGCATTTCCATCCCGTCACGAAAAAAAAGCGAATATCTCTTGTTGAAAAGAAAAAGACGAACTCGGCTAATGAAGGTGGAGTTTGGAATACTTCTTCGATATGATCCAAGAATTGAGTCTTTTTTTAAACTTTTATCTTCTTTGCATGTTTCTTTTCAATTGTTTATGGCTATTCTTATTTATTTTTTTTTCTTTGCTTATAAAATCATAATGTCAATTTCCGTTCCGTTTCAAAACCTCTTTCTGTATCTCAGATCTTATTCTCATTTCAAATTAAGTTTTTTTTTTTCAAATTAAGTTTTTTTTTTTTTTTTTTTTTTTTTACGAATGAATCGCTCTGTTATTAGAAGTG
>NC_061092.1:66243189-66245689 GCF_015104395.2 Macrobrachium nipponense
TGGCTGTAAGAATTTCGTAAGTATTTTTGTTGATGGTTTTTTTGTTTGAACAGTTACGAGGTGGAAAATGCATTAGATTTGAAGAAACCTAACAAAAAGGTAATTTCCATGTGAAATAGTTGCCAAGACAAAGAGTATTTCAGTGCTCTATTAACCAAAGTGTGAATAGTATTAAGTTTAAAAGATTGTTGACACGAACTATAATAATTGTTAGTCAGTCCAGTAAAAGTACGTTTTCTATAGACTGTATGCGAAATGGAATACAATCTGAATTTCTTCACCCCTAGTGGCCTTGCAGATTTATTTTTTATTTTCTCTCTTTACTTACATTCATTTGCCATTTTATTATTATAATTTTCCCTTCTCCAATGTGTACTTGATTTTTGTTTCTGAAATGCCTTCAAATTTGTGGAATATAACGACTGCTTTCTTATGACAAATTTCCTTAGTGTTTGGAACATTTTTCCATAGCTGAGCAAAAAAAAAAAAAAAAAAAAAAACAGGATGTGTAGTATTCTCTCTCTCTCTCTCTCTCTCTCTCTCTCTCCCTTTTCCAAAATATTTTTACATGACAAACTGATATACGTTATCGAAATAAATGTACAAAACTGATGCTGATGTTAATAATTAGGGTAATTATAATGACTATAGCAACGGTGATAGCTTTCATATTATGCCTTCCGTTCAAATAAAAATGCTGTTTTGAAACAGCACTGCATTTGTAGCGAAAAAAAAGAAATTCCTGACAGAAAGCCAAAGTATTTCGTTACGCTGCCCCTTGTAATTATCTGAGTAAAAGAAAAAGAAGAAAAATATAAAAAAAATCATTCTGTTGAAATGAATTTTTATGCAGCGTCCAAATGAATGATTCGTATATATTTATTTCATATTTTTTATTGTTTCTTTTTTACAGAGATGATTGTTTCAATAAAGTTGTGCAAAGTCTCATGCGTTCATGGAGTGACTGACTTTATTCAGTTCTAAAGAGAGAGAGAGAGAGAGAGAGAGAGAGAGAGAGAGAGAGAGAGAGAGAGAGAGTTACAAGGAGTTACAAGGTTTAGGATGTCTCAAAGACTTGTTAGTCCATCCGTGGAGATATCGAGTGCTCACTCATCTGTAGGAGCACGTTTTACTGTCAATCCACAGTGTCCTAATGATTTTGTCTAGCTTTCTTTAAAACTCTTCCACACTGCTGCTGTTTACAACTTTTGGTGGTAGTTTATTCCACGTCTCACATATCTTGTATGTGAAGAAGTTCCCGCAATAGTTTCCATCCATTATTTCTTGTCTGGTTTTCGTTTAATGTTCATAGGTTATGTTTTTCAGTATTTTCAATGTTTCTATTAGTTGTCCTCGCAATCGTCGTGTTTCTAAGCCATACATGTTCAGGCTCTCTAGTCGTCTTCGGTAACCTATTTGCCTGATGGATGGAATTAATTTTGTGGTTCTTGCTTGCACTGCATATTCAATATGGGGCATGACTATTAATGTGCAGAGCTGCAGCAGTTTCCTTGTTTCTGTATTTGGACTGCTTTTTTATGTATCCCCCTAGCTTCTGTGCCTTCTTTTCTGTTTTAATGCAATGTTTTGAGGATTTTAAGTCCTAGGTAATAATGACTCCAAGGTCCTCCTCTTGTTCTACACGATTTCTGTCATTCCCAAGCAGCATGTAGGGTTGTTTGTTCCTATTTGTAACACTTTACACTTATCTACGTTAAAAGGCATTTGCCATTTTTTTTACCACTCTCCTATTTTCATTAGATAATTTCTTAAAATTTCCACTGAATCTGGGTCTGCTGCATTTGCACCCAGTTCGTTGTCATCTGCAAGTTTGGCTATCCTGCTAGTTAAGCCTACATCAATGTCATTAATGTAAATAAAAAAAAGAGAGGGCCAAGGACAGAACCCTGGGGAACTCCGCTCGTTACATCTGCCCATTCTGATTCTTCACCATTTATTACGACTCTCTGTTTTCTATAAATTAGCCAGTCTTCGACCCAGTCTGCTGTTTCTCTTACAATTCCTAAAGCTCAAACTTTTGTCATCAGTGTCTTGTGTGGGACTTTGTCAAAGGCCTTTTGTAAATCTAAGTAGAGTATATCTATTGCTCTACTACTGTCGTAGATACCTAGCATGTTATGAACAAACTCGAAGAGGTCTGATAGGCAGGAGCTGTTTTGTCTGAAACCGTGTTGACTGATTAACAATAAGTTGTTTCTATCTATGTGATCCACAATTTGATCTGTAATTATGGACTCAAAAATCTTGTAAACGACCGAAGTTAGGCAGATTGGTGTATAATTTCCCGGCTCTTCCCTTGGACCATTTTTGTAAACTGGGGGCACATTTCCTAGTTTCCATCCTTTTGGTACCTTTCTTTGTTCAGCACTTTTCCTGTAGAGTTTATATAGGTGAGGAACTATCTCCTCTTTTAGCTCTTTAATTTCTCTTGGATGAATCCCATCCGGGCGGGGGCTTCGGGGGGTGGGGGGGGGGGTGT
>NC_061092.1:66250689-66260689 GCF_015104395.2 Macrobrachium nipponense
AGGCCCGTTCACGGATGATAGTGTTAACCCCTCGGACCGTGTAGTTCGTGGACGTCCCGGTACAACCGTCGGCTGCAACAAAGACCTGGGAGTGGGCCGTGGTCCCGTCCAGACATGCCACTTCAAAGCCGGCCTTGTCGTATCGTATCCACGAGCCGTTGTTCAGTCTGAAATTGAACTTATTATCGTCAAAAGGATAAAGTTTTTTCAGACAACCTTCGTGTGTATGGGAGAGAGAACCGTTCAGCACTATGTTGATTTTTGTGAATTACTAAAGTGGTATTCAAATGATTACAGACTTCGATGTTACATTGTTGTTGTGAGCCGACTGTATAAATGGCTTGTGTGACGGATAATCCGTGAGTTTTCAGAGTGTCGGAAAGGATTAACATTTCAGATCCCGGCAAAGTTTTCTTTACAGGCACTAATATGTTCGAAGTTACGTTCGGCTCGAGAGTTTGTGTGCAAGCTGATATTACGGGTGAGCGAGAATTCTGTTGGGTCGCATGGATTATTTCTTGATTCATGAGACAAGTGATTGGTTCTTCAACGTACGTTACTATTCTATTTGTTGTCTCCATGTTGTCCAAAACTGATTTTAAGGTGTTAGAAGACTTATAGAATTTTCCCTTGATATACACACCGTGTTTGGCAGGGGCTAAGGTAATGTTTTGAGTGCCCATAGACGTATCCATATAATTACAGCGGGATACATATCAATGTTTCGTACAACGATAAAGGTATCGGAAAAAGTACGCTTACCGACCTTGTACTGGACATGAGTTACACCTACCACATTTAATTCATTATTTCCTATACCCGAGAGTCTTACTCCAGACTTCCCTATGGGGAAGTTCGAAAATAGCAAATGGTGAGTCCGCAAATCCATGATATTACGTGGACTACCAGAATAAAAAAATAATGTAAATGGACTTATGTGTTCTAAATTTACTGCGTGTAACGGTTGGGGCGTTTAAACTCATCTTGACTTATAATTGCGTGAATTTGTTGCAAATCAAATTACGGGAACCCTGCACTGATTTTTTGGATTCGGCAGTGTGTTTCATAGGAAAAATCGATTGCCTCACAATGATCTGGTAAAATGATTAAATGATTATTTGATACAAAAGATGTTGATATGAATGACCCAACATCGTCCTCTCCCCCCTTGGAGCTTACTACGTAGTATTTGCTTTGTTTTGCACACTCGGAAAATTCGTCTGACCTTGCAAGTTCTGGTTAGATGGCCCAGGAACAGAGTTACTTGAAGCACGATTTGTTTGTTTCTGCTGTTGAACAGCATTGCTGTTCGCCTGCTTCTTTTTAAAGTACTGAGGATTCTTCTTTTTGCTTTCATTGGCAACTTTTTGCATTGTTTTTAGGATTCTGCTGTTGATTCTGCGAGAAGCATCGATTATATGAATGAGTGGAACTGTTATGAATTGAACAAAACGCATCCGACAGTCTGAAATCATGTGACCTGGCCTTTTGCAATTGTAGCAACTCATCCCTGCTGCTTGATTATTATTAACCCTCTTACGCCGGAGCGGTAAATAAAATTAAAAAAATTGTCTCCCGTGTGCCGGAGGGGTTTCGGAGTGAGCATGGAAGCGGAAAAAAAATATTTTTTTCAAAAAATCACAGCGGGCTTAGTTTTCAAGATTAAGAGTTCATTTTTGGCTCCCTTTTTTGTCATTGCCTGAAGTTTAGTATGCAACCATCAGAAATTAAAAAAATTATCATTATCATATATAAATAATGCTATATATGATAGCGCTGTGCGTAAAACGGTTAAAGGTAACAAGTTACTTTTTTTTCGTTTTAATGTACACTAAAATGCAATCATTTTGGTATATAACACATGTAAAACGATTATAAAAGCAACACAGAGAAAATATTATTACAAAGTAATGCATGAATTCGTAACGCGCGACGTAAACAAATATTTTGTTCAAAAATTCACCATAAATCTAAATATTGTACTAGAGACTTCCAATTTCTTTCAAAATGAAGACAAATGATTGAATATTACTATACTGTAAGAGTATTAGCTTACAATTACAGTTTCCGACCATATCTGACGAGTTAAATTTGACCGAATGTCAAATTTTTTATATAGTATATATTTTCTATATGCAATTATTTCCCCCCCCGAAAATAAGAAAACTACAACCTTCAAATATTTTCGTTTTTATTTTACATGAAATTGCGACACATTTTCATATATAAACTCTATGAAATGCCTAATATGAAACGGAGCAAATATTCCGAGAATGGGACGTACGTATTTCGGAGATTTGTGGCGGAGAATCCGCGCGCGGCAGGGAAGGAAGATTTTTTTTAAATTCACCATAAATCTATATTTTGCTAGAGACTTCGAATTTGTTCCAAGATGAAGATAAATGACTGAATATTACTAGACTGTAAGAGTTTTAGCTTACGATTGGGTTTTTCGACCATTCGGTAGAGTCAAAGTTGACGGCCGAACATGGTTTTTTTTCTATTTATCGTGATTTTATATGCAAATATTTCAAAAATGAGAAAAGCGTACAAACTTCAATTGTTTTTTGTTGTATTCTACATGAAATTGCTCACATTTTCATATATAAAACTTTATGTAACGGCTAATTTAAAATGGTGCAAACATTTACCGCAATCGCACGTATGATTTTTTTCGGAAGAGTTTACCCGCGCGGACGTAAAGAAAATGTTATTTTTTTCATAAATTCACCATAAATCGAAATAATGTGCTAGAGACTTCCAATTTGTTGCAAAATGAAGTTAAATGCTTGAATATTACTAGAATATAAGCGTTTTAGCTTACAAATGCGTTTTTCGACCATTTCGGTAGAGTCAAAGTTGAGCCAAAGGTTGATATTTTGGCAATTGTCGTTATTTATATGAAAATATCTCAAAACTGATAAAAGCTACAACCATGAGTTGTTTTTAGTTGTATTGTGCATGAAATTGCGCACATTTCCATATTTAAAACTTTATATAACGGCTAATTTTAAAATGGTGCAAACATTACCACAATCGCACGTATGATTTTTTTCGGAAGAGTTACCGCGCAGACGTAAGGAAAAAGTTTTTTCATAAATTCACCATAAATGGAAATATTGTGCTAGATACTTCCAATTAGTTGCAAAATTAAGGTAAATGATTGAATATTACTAGAATATAAGCGTTTTAGCTTATAATTGCGTTTTTCGACCATTTTGGTAGAGTCAAAGTTGACCGAAGGTTGAACTTTTGGCAATTATCGTTATTTATATGAAAATATCTCAAAACTGATAAAAGCTACAATCATGACTATTTTATTATTGTATTCTACATAAAAATGCGCACATTATCATATATTAAATACGTTCATGTAACGGCTAATTTACAATGGTACAAAAAATTATGTCAAAGTGACAAAATAATTTTCGAGATGTGTCACAGATACTTTTTAGTGCGGCAAGGAAAGAAATTCGCGCTTGCGCGCCTGCGTAGCGATTGTAAACAAAACAACACTTGATTCCGTGAACTCCCAGCATCCCCCAAGGCGTGTGATTCAAAATGTTTTAGGCTGGTAGGCCAATAAGTTATTTTTCTGCGAATTTTAAAAAAAACTTTTGTAAGTTGACGTAAAATATGTCCAGTCGGCACACGGGAGACAAAAAATGTCGACGTAAAATACGTCCAGTCGGCGTAAGAGGGTTAACCACGTTTACTTGTTGTGGCTTATTCTCATTTTTTCCAAAAACTTGAGTAAGCAAGGGATCAAGGTCAGTACACTTAGACATGTGTTTTTTTATCTGTTTATACACATCTAGTTCCGTACTGGCGGGCGTTAGCTTTTTGTCAAAACACCGCACTAAAGCTTCAGGCAACATGACTGTCATACAAGTAAGATATATCAACCGTATGAAATCTTTCACGGCGATATTGGATCTTGCAACCCACGCGGAGTTACTTAAGTTATCCTGATATTCATTTAGCCGGTCGGCAATTACTGCCGCCTGTTCCACAACATTAAGCTGAGTCATAGAGGCTTGGTTAAGGATGTTCCTTAAAGCCAGCACTACGTCTAAAGCCTCTTCACCGCCATATATAGCACGCAGCCTAACTTTGAAATCGTCCCATTTAACCGCCTCTTGGAAAGAGACTCCTCTAAGATATGCACTTGCATCTCCTTTAGCAAAGTCTATGAAGCTTTTGGCTCCTGTAATTGTACAGATGGGTCTGTGATGCCTTTTGCATTTAAATGAGCGTCTACTGATGAGATCCATGACTCAACGTTTTGAGGCAGGAACCCATTGACCCGACCTTGAAAAGGAACTATTACTGACCTCGCACTGACGAGAGTAACCACAGGATTGGGGTTACCCAGTGCGTGAGAGCCAGCCACAGTAGTTGCCATGCTAACTTTTACTTTTTTCTTATCACTACGATTCCTTGCGATCCTATCAAAGTATCTATAAGAGTACACACGACCACTGTGTAAGCGCATATGCAATATAAAATAAAAAATGTGTTGCAAATAATAGAAAAGACCCCAAAAATGATAATATTAATACAGATAATGCGATAAAGATATTTTCTGGAGAACTCTTGGAAGAAAAAGGGATTAGCAACAACGAGAAAAAAAAAAGATTCTGCGGGCGGAAGAATTCGTGTTGAAGATTGATTCCTGTAATGAATGAAAGATTAAGATTGCCGATAACTCACCCCAGGAATACTGGACAATCGACTCTATGATTAAAACACTTCACTGATAAACCTGAATGGATAAAGGATGTACTTAGCTTTGGTATATATGCGGAAAGAATGTTGACGTTCCGATGACGTCACAGCCTCTCTCTCTCTCTCTCGCGTTGCAGGTGGAAGTGTTGTTGTCGTGATGACGTCACAGCCTCTCTCTCTCTCTCGCGTAGCAGGTGGAAGTGTTGTTGTCGTGATGAATGTTTCTCTTCCCGTTGATGATCCGATGCTACTTCACGTCTGGTTTGATTCTTGAAGATATGTGATGAAAGTCGTTCCTAAACGTCGATGTTGATGCTCGAATTCGTCTCGATGAAGGACATTTCTTCGTGTTCGTAGGATGTTTACAGTTGCTTGTTGATTGAAGATCCTGTTTCCTCAGTTTATTATTGATTTATAGCTGGTATCCGATGATTCGTTTCTTCGGCAGACGTATATGGTTCTTTTGTAAATGTAGATTTAGGCTATGCGCTGCCACCAGAATATAACTACCGCTTGTCCACTAGGTATAATGATATAAGACAGTGGCAGTTTGTATGTCTTTTATTACGACTGCTGTTCGTAATAATTGTTGGTTCTACGTCCCTTCTCGTCTGCGTGATATCTAGTAGAGTTGGTTCTTCTTTAGAATAAGGGAGATGACTCAAACGGATGAAGTTTAAACTTAACAACTTTATTTCTTAGCTCCATCACTGGAGTATAGAGATGGTTTGGTCGGATGACCGCTCCGTTGAGTAAGCTGAAGAGAACTAAAAATACAGGGGCATCGCGTCGATAGCGGAACTCTAGCTATCTCAGCGATTTACATATAAAATGAATACGTAGCCCGCCGGCTCGGGAAGTCCATGAGTTTCCGCTGCGGGTTAACAGGTCAACCACAGGGGGGGAGGCTTCCCGAATGGAAGGTGTTGTGATCAGGTGACAAGATACATAAATGATGATAGTCCAAATGCAAACCAGGCTACTGCAAGCATTGCATAGCATGGTCTAGATTTCACATCTTGTTGTCTTGTTTTATGGTTACGTAGGATACTCCTAATTCGCCAATGACCCCTTAGGTCGTGGGTTTATTTACAGATATGGAATTTATCTGTATATTAAAATGTAACTATTACATATACACACACACACACACACATATATATTATATTATTCATATATATATATATATATATATATTATATAGTATATATATATATATATAGATATATATATATATATATATATATCTATATATATATATATATATATATATATATATATATAATATATATAGATATATATATATATATATATATATATATATATATAATATATAGATATATATAGATATATAATATATATAGATATATATATATATGAGTATATATAGATATATTATATATATCTATATAGATATATACATATATAATAGTATATATATATATATATATAGATATATCTATATATATATCTATATATATATATATATATATATATATATATATATAGATATATAGAGATATATATAGTATGTATAGAATATATATATATAGATATTATATAGATATATATATACGATATATGATGATGAGAAATAGATATAGATATATAGATATATATATCTAGATAGATATATATTATATATATATATATATATATATAGATATATATGGATATATATCTATATATCTATATATATATATAGAGAGAATATAGATATATATATAGATATATATATATATAATATATAATATATATACTATATATCTATATATATATATATTATATAGATATATATATATATAGATATATATAGATATATTATATCTATATATATAATACATATATATAATGATAACATATAATATATATATATTATAGATATATAATATATATAGATATATATATATAATATATATATATATATTTATATATTATATATATTATATATACAAATCCCCTGATATATATATATAGATATAGATATATTAGATATATATAGATATATCTATGAAGGAAATAGAAAGATATATATATGTATATATATATATAGATATATATATATAATATAGTATATATTATATATATATCCCCTATATATCTATATATATATATATATATATATATATATATATATATATATATATATATATATACACCACTTAAATGCTGACGTAGTAATTGGCGGTGCTTCATCAAAGGGCGACGATCGCATAGAACAATCGAAACAGAGAAAAATGGGAAGTACGTCGAGACTTATTAAAATTTCCAACAGAGACTGTGAAAGAAATGTTGCACAAAGGAAGCGGAACCGAGCAACAATTGCTGCAATATAAAGTCTGCAACGAGAATTGCAGCAGTCGAAGGAGTTTTATTTGCTGTAATTACTTAGAGGAGGACTCCCCTCCCCCTCCCTTCTGGTTCAGAAATACACAAACGGGGAATTTTGGTAGTCATGTTTATTGTGCTCTTTGAATATCATTTCCGAAGAACAACAATTGTTCCGTTGTCATTCTACGGTTCTCAAATGTATGTATTTTCAACAATGAATTATCATCATTAGTATTCAGAAGATGAAGAATCCTATTCATATAGAACAAGCCCACCACCTCAGGGGCTACTGACTTGAAATTCAAGCTTCAAAAGAATATTGTGTTCATTCAAAAGAGGTAACAGAAGGTAATGAGAAGTACAAAAAGAAGACATCAGTTGATAGAAAAACAGATAAATTATCAAATTAATAAACAAATAGAAATTTAAGTAAAATATTACAATACAAATCGAATTGTATTACGGAAGTAATGCATTGCACCTTCGCTTAATTTCTGAAGTTCCAATTGCACGACTTCCTCTGGGAGGCTGTTACACAGTCCATCTTGGTTCATCTGATACTGATAATGGCATCTCATTTCTGTTATGATTCGATCTGGTCACTCTCGATAACGTTACAGGAATTTGGGTTTCATTTGCAGCCTTACAATTATATCTGCACTTGGCAGAAGAAGTTCTCTCTATATGCGAGCATTCTCGTGGTCTTGTGGCCTTCAAACTCACAATCGAAGTACACGAAGTCGGGCGAGGAAAGGTGGGGAAACAAGTTACAACAAATTCGGAAGTTATTAAAAAATTCCCATTACGACGGGATAAGCACATCGTAGTCGACACGTATTTCGGTCACCTATATTTCTTTGTTTTCAACATACGCCTCCTCGGCGCCCCCCCTCACCCCCGACACACACACCCCCCTCCCGCCCCCAAACCCCCAAACAAACACAGACACTCTCTCATTAAAGCCAATCGACGGTAACTGTCCAGCTTTATACTAATAACTTCCTGCACTATATCGACATAAGTATATACATTTGTAATGTCGACCTATTTCCATTTTCTTCTTAGGTGATCTCAAAAGTTATGTGTATCCAAAACTTACTTACAATTCAAACCAAACAACACTGGAAAGAGAGAGAGAGAGAGAGAGAGAGAGAGAGAGAGAGAGAGAGAGAGAGAGAGAGATTCCCTTTTGAAATCTGGTCACAACAAGGTTCTCCCTCTTTGAGGAGGCAGATATTTGAATTATTCATCTAAAGAACAAAAGTAGTAGGGAATACCGCGACGTCCTAACGACGCCACAGAAAACATCGGTCTACTGTCTAGACCCTGAAGGTGTTCTTACATTGTGTTGTGATTTCTTTGAAGACTCTTTGTACCCTGGTCTTTACGTCTCGTCATTTTTGAGTCTTTCTCTACTCGTCCCTAGGGCATGGTAGCAGAATAAATGCAGAGCGCTTGTTCTCTCTCATGTCATAAGGGCGCCTTTTTGAAAGTGTAACTCAAAGCTTGATACACAAACATTTACGGGAAATGCTATATCAGCACAATGGTAATTTTAATAAGTGTACAAACCAACTTCATAAAATATAACCTGATCATATTTCACGTTTCCAAGATATTGTTGGATAACAAGCACGAGACGGGAGGCAGGAGATGAGAGGAGGAGATTGGTGGAAGATAGAGAACAGGAAAGACATGAAGGCCATTTGGGTCTCATGGCTTCTTTGGGGGGAAATGACAGTTTGTTGATGAATTTACAAGTCATATATATTATTATTATTATTATTATTATTATTATTATTATTATTATTATTATTATTAGTATTATTTTTTTATTATTAATATTATTATTATTATTCAGAAGGTGAACCCTATTTATGTGGAACAAGCCCACCAAAATGACCAATGACTTGAAATCCAAGCTTC
The DNA here is from genome assembly GCF_015104395.2 of Macrobrachium nipponense. Classification (NCBI taxonomy): domain Eukaryota; kingdom Metazoa; phylum Arthropoda; class Malacostraca; order Decapoda; family Palaemonidae; genus Macrobrachium; species Macrobrachium nipponense. Next base: position 66,259,675 of record NC_061092.1, read on the forward strand.
CAAAGAAAGAAGAGATCTCACTTATTAAAAAAGAAAAATAAATTAATGATTCAACAAAAGGATAAAAACCCGACTCTTCGATTTAAACATAAGGTCGACCTTATTATGAAAAATAACCCCTCTCCAAAGGTACGAGACCCCTGAAGCAGACGCATGTGGTGTACCAGTATACATGCCCAGTCCGCTGTTGCAGCGGCGCCTACGTTGGATGTGATCATCCAAAACACGAAGATCATCGGGAAGGCCCCTGATGCCCGATGGTTACGCCTGCTGGAGGCGCTTCTCATCCAGCAAGTAAAACCTACACTAATACGACGCAGGAAGAATTTCTCCTCCCTACGAGTATGAGAAGTCCTGCCACACACAATGACACCACCGAGCACGACAACTCCACGGAAGACAACGCCCCCGAACGAGATACTCCTGCAGCCAACAATAATCAAGTTAGCCGTGACGTCCCGCAGCGTAGCGAAACGCCCATCAACGTAACCGCGCCGCTAAGAAGGTCAATGCGGCTGCAGGACTTACAGCATCGCAACCATCAACGCGTGGAAAGTGGCTTGAGACCCGGTTCAAGTCACCAATGAAAACGAAGACCTACCGCCACCAGCCGATAGTAGATCAGCATGGGTGTCACCCCCAAATATAAACGAGGACGGACACCGCTCCAAGATCAGTCCACCCTCAGCTTCCCAGCCCGAGGATGTCTGGCAGCTCCAGACGAAAGCTCGCTTGCTTCAAGAAAGAGAGAGAGACCACACACACACACACACACACACACACATATATATATATATATATATATATATATATATATATATATATATATATATATATATATATATATATCTATGTATATATATATATATATATATATATATATATATATATATATATATATATATCGATAATGACTTTGATAACTCTGGTATCATATTTTTTTTATCTGTAAAATTCAAATATATACACCAATTTTGACTGTGTTTTTATCATGACCTCCATAGCCGCCTCTACT
>NC_061092.1:66265689-66268189 GCF_015104395.2 Macrobrachium nipponense
CTGCCGTTGTCTTTTCACTGTTGAAGTGTTTTATAGCTGAATTTTTGCACGAGAGAGAGAGAGAGAGAGAGAGAGAGAGAAATTTGTTCTTTCATTGGAAGGCGAACTGTAATCGACAGCGAGAGAGAGAGAGAGAGAGAGAGAGAGAGAGAGAGAGAGAGAGAGAGAGAGAGAGAGAGAGAGTGTACGTATGAGGAGTAATGTATCACAGACAATTCACAAGGATATTGAGATAGGAAGAAAATGCACAAATGAGTCGTGACCAACAAGTGAACAGCAAAAGAGGACAAGAAGAGAAGTATCTGATGATAAAGTTTTCCATACCTCTTCTCTGTGCAATATCAGAACAGGGTATAATAATAATAATAATAATAATAATAATAATAATAATAATAATAATAATAATAATAATAATAATAATAATATCCTTTATTTCGGCTCAGGGCCATATACAATGAATATACAAAATACACAGTAACATACACAATCTAGATATGAGACAACATGATAAGAAAAATGAGTAATCGGCACTTATCCACAAAATAGCTGAGGTAGCATAAAAGATAGTAATCATAATACCGGTAATAACTGTAATAATATTGGTGAGAAAAAAAAAAAGAAAAAAAAATGCATTGAGAGTTATAACACAGTTAGTGCACAGATTATATAACTTAAATTTCAACTAGAGACCTTAGGTGGTACAGTAGTCAGGTCCATAGGGATAAATACGAAAATTGAATGTAGAGAAAAAAAAAAACTTTAACTTCATAGTAATCACAGTAATAATGAAAAAATAAAATATCAGCAATAAATATAATAATGACAAATTCTGCAGATGACATCTTGCCAATACAGAGATTAAGTCTTTTAGGGGACAAAGGCCTCATTTTCCCATCTTTCCCACAATTTAGATCTTCTTCTTGCTTCACTCCTTAGGAAGCTTTGTATGAGCGAGTTGCCGCTGTTTCTCACTCGTGTTACCAGACTGGACATTGTTCGCCTTACAATGATTTTTAAATTGTCCAGGTGGTTTTCTAAGAAACATCTGTGTGGCGGAGTGGGTAGCGTGGAGTGTTTGTGAGGCGTCTCAGAATGTCATTGTGCACAACAGTGATACGTCTCATGGTCTCTCGGGTATAGTTCGTCCAGAGGGAACACCCATAGATACTGTAGCAGTACGAGCGGAAGAGCAGCAGTTTCACGTCTCGGTGACAGAAGGCAAACCTCCTTGCAATCATGTTGCCAGTTGCACATAGTTTACGACGCCTCTGTTCAATGTCTGCCGGATCTGTTAGGTCGTCGGTGATAATGTGACCCAAATACGGAAATTCGCGCACAAATTCAGCCGATGGTTTCCGAGGAAAATTTGTGGTTCTGCAATATGCTGCTTAAGCGATCTCGGGAGCAGCGACATGCAGTGGGTCTTGGTTTCGTTGTACATTATATCAAATTCCTCTGCATATTGGCGGCAAGTGTCGATGAGTCGTTGGAGGCCATGCAGTGATGGGGAAATCAGAACCATATCGTCGGCGTAAAAAGAGGTTGTTTATAGTTATTTCATTGACAGGGTGATCCGATTGGGAGCGGAGTTCAGTTTGACATTCAAGGCATCTGTGTACGTATTAAACAGGTATGGAGAGAGAATGCCCTTGCCGAAGCCCATTTAGGGAGCCGAAGATGTACGATAATACGTTACCCCATTTGACACAGAATTGCGTGTGGAGAACCAGCAATGTAAAATGCCAATTAGATATAGGGGTGTGTGCCCCTTTTATGCAGCTTCAGGTTAGAGCTTCAAGTAGTTTACTCTGTCAAATGCTTTCTCACATCTACAAAACATAGGAAAACAGGAGAGGCTGATGATAGGTAGTAGTTCAGCAATTCTTCAGTATGTAGATGCAGGTGTCGGTTGAGTGGTTTGCTTTAAACCCGAACGGTTGTCTATGGTGTGTAGAAAGGGGAGAAGTCTCACAAGAAGAACCGACTCAAGTATCTTCGATGCGATCGTTGTGATTGCAATTGGCCGTTAGTTGCCAGGGTCAGATGCATCCTTTAGCTTGTTTTGATTAATGGTATCAAGTGAACTAAGAGTAGGGAGTCTGGAAGAAACCGGTGAATTATGCACGCATTGAATAGGGCAGCTAGCAAATGTAAATTTACGGATGGCAGAATTTGAAAGCTTCTGCGGGAAGACCATCACAGCCGGGCGATTTATTATTAGGTATGCTGTTTATGGCATCGCTGATGTTACCTTGCGTAATACGGTCTGCAAAATGAAATTGAATATTGTCATTAAAGGAGGTATCTACATCCTCGGAAAAGCTTGATCATTTATGCAATTCAGGTATATTTTTTTTTGTTGAAGTGATCGCCCCACATACTTGCGAGAGCTTCGTCTCCGACTGGTTTCCCCATCTCTGTGATAGCTTTTTAGTTTGGGATTAATTTAAGGACTGGATATCTTTCCAAAAACGAGAATAATCACCAGATTCTAAGTTTC
>NC_061092.1:66273189-66280476 GCF_015104395.2 Macrobrachium nipponense
ATTAAAATATTTAATTATGCCAACATTTTCTTCAGAATAATTTCTCAAAGAAAATTTTTAAGTTATTTAATATCAAAAGTGTCCATTGGTGTCCTTTTAAAACTTTTTTGATTTATCGATTATTACTTATTGTGGTTTTGGTGGTTAAAATGATTGAATTGGGAGAATCTGAAAAGATAATTTCGTCCAATAGAAAGACAGAAAGAGTTCTTTTGTAAAGGAAGTTGAGGATGTGTAACTTATCGAGAATCTTTATTCATTTTATTCACTGGGTACTCGGAAGCGAACTTCCTCAGAGAGAGAGAGAGAGAGAGAGAGAGAGAGAGAGAGAGAGAGACTTACCTAAGACCACTAATGACCTTGAAAAGAGTAAATATATAGCAAGGTATCTCACAATGAGAGAGAAAGATAGAGACTGACGTACCTGAGACCACTAATAACTTGAAAAGGTGAATATATTACAAGATCTCCCAAAAAGAAACTCAAAAAGAGAGGTAGAGAGAGATGTTAGTAAAATCTGGTTATCCATCCATTCAGATTTATATTCCAAATCCATCGAGAAAAATCGAGTGACTTTGGCGTCTCTAACTCAAGTTGATGACGATTCCTTCAAACACCAAAAAGTTTCTCGAATCGTGGCAAAAACGTATGTCATTCATAATCATCCACCCTTTAATATTGTGTAACTGCTGTTGTTCTTTATGTTACATGAATTATATGTCTAACTATGCATTTCCCTTGAAAAAGGGGTCTGAATTATCTTGACAATGCTTGGGAAAGCCTCGTAACTATACGTTCAGGAACACGTAAGTGGGTTTAGAAAGACACCACGCACGAGGAGAGAGAGAGAGAGAGAGAGAGAGAGAGAGAGAGAGAGAGAGAGAGAGAGAGAGAGAGAGAGAGAGATTAGGATATGCACTAGTACACTGGTGACCATAAAAATTATAGGACACAGTGCTGGTTGGATAGGGTGTTAATGTAATGGACAGACCAAAGGAAGGCGAGAGAGAGAGAGAGAGAGAGAGAGAGAGAGAGAGAGAGAGAGTGTTGCACTAGACAAAGAAACTTCCAGTAACAGGGACAAAGAGAAACATTTGAATAGAAGCTAAGCAGACAAAGCCTCGACCTGGGCCCAAATGTTGGAAAGGAAAACAGCATAAGAAGAAATGTTTAGGAACAGATAAAAAGGGAGATACAATAGTAATGAAGAGAATCATAGGAAAAATCCAAAGGAAATAGTTAAGGCACATATATAAGTATCAGCTGTTTGCAAGTAAAACAAAATAGCTAATTACTACAAAGCTTAATATTTGTATCTACCTCTAGAACTCCGACTTAGTATTGAGACCCTCTCCAAGGTCAAGTAATATGTTATGTGGGTTAAAATCAGCATTAAGGCTGTTACGTCATTTTTGTTCATCATTACCAAAACATTTTTTTTCTCTCATATTTACCTTCACACCCATTTATAGTCATTATTTCAACAAATGCATAGTTTTTCCACCTAAGACATTGATGGGTTTATGTTTCAACATATAAGAACCATTATATAGAGTAAATTTGTGGCCAATTGGTAGATTCTGCTCATCAAAATAGACCTCAGTTTATAATATGTAAATGAATTCACACATATATTTATATATGTCTATACACACACATACATATATATATATATATATATATATATATAATATATATATATATATATATATATATATATATATATAAAGAGATAAAGACGAAAAAAATGTAGTATTGATATCCACTATATAAGAGATGCCATAAGTTTCAGGATCAGCCAAATCTTTATTACTCATTTATGAAGTAACTTATAACAGTGTTGTACCCTGGAAGATGCTCTCACTAAGATGAAGAAGCTGTTTCTTCGTAATCGCCATCATACATCAAAGGGGATTTTCTTTTTGTCACCATTTCTTTTATTCTTTGTGATGTCCATAAGAGGCAGTTTATAAATGTCAGATTTTCTTGCAGATTTGCAATTAGTCTTCTTTCATGTTCGTGGAAACCGTTTTTGTTAAAATATACATAAATATAGATATATACACACATATTATATATATACTTATATATTAACTATATTATATATGTAAATAAACACACACACATACATTATATATATATATATATATATATATATATATATATATATATATATATATATATATATATATATATATATATATATATATATTATATATATATATATATATATATATATATATATATATATATATATATATATATATATATATATATATATTAGCGAATACCACAGGAAAATGATGAGCAGAAATCCAAGCGCTTTCGTCTTTACCAAGACATTGAAAATGTCTTAATATAGACGAAAGCTCTTGGATTTATTTCTGCCTTTCATTTCCCTGTGGTATTCGCGTATTTAATAAAGTCACGTGTATCTACTGTGATTTGTTAAACACACACACAGACATATATATATATATATATATATATATATATATATATAAATATATATATATATATATAATATATATAAAATTTATATACACATACACATACATGTATACATACATTAAAGTTGACAACCCCCTCATATAATCAACTCTACTTGTAGGAGCTGCGTAAATGAGGAGTTCCTGTTTGCTAAATGACGGATTTCCGCTGCTTCTGCGTGATAATATCCCTTGGGCCTTCGTGTCTCTCTCTCGTAGTCTCCCGAAATGCTCCCAGGCAACATTATGAAATGGACGGGGCCACTTTCAGGATGTTCTTGAAGCTTAGTGGTTCCTGGCTGTTTCTGTTCCTGTTCCTGACCGTTATGGTGGCCCGTGGAGATTTAATGGCTGGCGTTGCGTTTCACCGCCCATTCAACAAGAAGATAAGAAGGGTAAAGATGCTGAGATAAAAGTAGACGTAACGAACGGCTGTTCTTTGGTCTTGGCTGGTAGATATTTTCGGTGGGTACTGTTGTTTTCTCAATAGCCATTTATTCGGTTTCCCAAGCTATATTTAAAAAAAAAAAAAAAAATTCTTTGTCCTTCCTTTTTTTTTGGTTAGGGGTATTCGCTGTGGTATTTTTAAAATGTAAGTTCAAGTCTTTCATTATTTGCAGTTCATTGCTTATATGTACGTGTTTTATTTGTTCTATAGCATGCATCAATATCAATTTTTCCCGTTCATTTCTGTGCTCTTCTTCTTGTACTTTCCCTCCATTCCGTGTTTTTTCCCGTTCATTTCTGTGCTCTTCTTCTTCTTGTATTTTCCCTCCATTCCGTGTCATTTACTTCTTAATGACACGTGAGTAAAGTAACATCTGGACTTAATAGCACAAATAACTATGCACATATCCAATTTCAGTTTATGCGCGTGAGTAATGAACTGAAAATAATAAAACGCTTAAAATGGCATTCAATTTATCACAGCAATGATACCAGTGACCAAAATAAGATAAAAAAAAAAATAATTATAATATAGCTTAGACTCAACCGAATAAACTTCTTTAGTCCCAATTGCGTGACATCCTCTGAAGGGAGGCTGTTCCACAGTCCAACGGTGAGAGGAAAAAAGGACCTCTGGAACTGAAAAGTTCGACAACGAGGCATTGACTACAAATTACTGCTGCTGTTAGTTCAGCGAATCTGGTGGCTCTCTATCAAAGAAGATAGATAAGTAAAGGCATATTCAAATAGAGCTAAATATAGAAACATACATTCTCTCTCTCTCTCTCTCTCTCTCCCTCTCTCTCTCTCTCTCTCTCTCTCTCTCTCTCTCTCTCTCTCTCTTTCACCTTCGTGGCCTGTAAACCAGGAAACCACCGAAAGTCAGGGACCAGAAAGTGCAACACCTTTCCATAAACCCAGAATATACCGACTTTACTCACTGGGTCAAGGATGTCTCGGTGAGAAGATTATGACAACGTAAATGACTGTTTGCAAATTTTGGTGTTAATAGCTACTTCGTCCTGCTGACGCCCAGGTCGCTGATGCCGTAATGGCAAGATCACAAATTACTCGATTTTCAGCGAAACGGGAAGTCAGCAAAATGTGGTGAATGCTGGCTGACTTAGAATCAGTATTGTCTGAATTGGTAAATTGTGGTCGACTGATCAGAATGCAGTCGGAATTTTGACGTCTATTAACGATTTTAATCCTTTAACAAAGACTGCAAGACAATAATAAACATATGATTCGTAGTCAGTTATGTCTCAGTAAGTGAGAGAGAGAGAGAGAGAGAGAGAGAGAGAGAGTTCTCTCTCAGGCATTTACAGAAAGACTCAAGGAAACAGAAGTTCCCAACGAACGTAATCACTGGAATTGGTCCAAAGTGAAATGGATTGTGAACGGAGCTTCCTTCTAAATGATCCTTTCATTTTCACCTACTAATTCTTTTATAGATTTATTCAGTCACTCCAAACAGGTGGGAGTTTTGGTATCAGTTGAGATGATAATCATCTCTCATCCTTTCTCTAACGACAGGTTTCCCTAAGCATGTGAAAGCATCTATAATTGATTTATTACTCCCTAAAATCTCCGAAGCCTTCGAGGTAGGCGTTGTTGCCATATTATCTTTGTTTTCGAAAATTGTTTTTTCCTAGTTTAAGCAAGTCGTTGTTACTGTTCATTTTTACCAATAAAAAAATTTGTATGATGTAATACAAACTAAACTGGATTCAGCGTTGCTTTGTATAGAGAAAAGCAGAAAAAAAAACTTTAAATGATTCTTCCTTTCATCTTGGAACATTTTAAATCTCCTCCCATTCCGTTTCATTCACTCTTCTTCCTTCTTTCGCAATTAACACCAGTCTACCTCTCCCCCCCATCCGGGGCAAACACTCACCACCAGAGGAGGCTATTCGGAGGGCCTATATTTTCCCGCTGGAGTATTACAGCTGTAAATTCGGGTTGAGAGCTGAGGCGAGTACTCGTAACCCTATAACAGAGACCCCTCGTTGCTTTCTAACACGCGAGGTCATTTGCTCCCATTAGAGGAATATACGACCCCTGCCATGTGGAGAAGGGGGAGAGTTATTGGACTCAGTGCAAAGGTTTCTGGTATATGTGGGAGGAGGAAAATGGAAGCTGGTTAGGCTGTGACTAGAGGGACTTGCTCTTTTGGACATTGTACATAGATAATCTCCCATTCACCATATGGACACCATATTCTTTGGAAGCGTGAATTTCAAGTCAATGGCCCTTGTACAGGGCTTGTTCCATATGAATAGGTTTCATATACTGATTAATAATAATAATTCAAGCTTATCATAAAAATTAAATCATTTAGAAAGTATGGAAGGTCACGAATGTGTCCCCAACCAAAGAACTAATGAGAGAGAGAGAGAGAGAGAGAGAGAGAGAGAGAGAGAGAGAGAGAGAGAGAGAGAGAACAGGTTATAGGCTCATGTCAGAAGGAAAACTTACCTAAAAACGCGATGGGCGAACTCCATAAAAATTAACAAGAGGTAATCATCTGGTAAAATTCTTATAAGACCAATAATGTAATACAGATAACGATTTTTTGCAAACTTTGTCCCAGTTATCAATTTAAAACGATATGAAGCTCGTAAATACAATTTTTAATATTATGCCTATGAGGAAGTCACTCCATAACAGCCTGCTGAATGCACAAACGAAAAGTTAATACGTTCCTTTTGAAGCAGATACTATTAAGAAATTTGAAATAATGTAACAAAGCATTTAATCCACAATTATTTAAATTAATTACATTAATATGAATTTTATATGATTCTGGGATTTTGTTACATAACGGTTTATCACGATCTTATGAATTTCCTAGCAAACAGATTTTCTTTAAAATCCACTGCCGATAATGACTTAAACACGTTCCCTTTGGAGTGAGTATAACTTAAAGTTGACATGATCTTCACTTACTAATCTAACCAAGACGTAAATATCTTATATGACAAACCGTCCGCTTTCGTTCATTTACAATTCATATTCGATCTAGACACGACAGACTTTGGCCGAAAGTAATGATGCTTGAATTTATGAGACTGAAGAATATTGTTGGCTATCTATGTAACAATCCCACAGTTTATGTTCAGTATATCACTGATCAGTTTAGAACTCTGTTTAATGGAATACCGATACGGAATATGACACCTAAGGGCTTGACCAAATGCAACAATTCATGAACACGTGAGAACCAATACGATTCTGTTGTCATTATTGTCCGTAGTAATAATAGTATTTCTGCGCTGGATTTCCAGATGGTATCATGAGTCGCTTTTGAATAGATGTGGCCACTGGAATGAAACTGTGTGTCTCTTGCTTTATTATGAAATGCTTTTCCTGTGCCATGGACATGTTCTAAGCATCTTAGAACAACCTTAAGAGATTAACTGACATGACAAGATGGAGATGAGTGTGTTGAGGTGATACTAAGATGATTTTGTCGTGGCTCAGTAACAGAGGACGAGAAGTTGATTCTAAGAATAATAGAGTAAAAACAGATGGAATGACACAGAGGAAGAAGACCTAAAAAATGATGGATAGGTAGATTCGGAAGGAAGGTCCTTCACCGATAATCTGGAATTGAAAGAGGGCTTTAAAGATAGACATGAATAGCGCGTCTAGTGTGAGGAGACACAAGGAGCTGCTGTTGAACTTTCATCGTACGTGTATCAAACGTGTCATTTTGCAAAATTTATTTTTTAATGAATCATGGGTCATCGCAGACGTCTCTCCCTTCAATTACTAAGTTTTATTCATTAATAAATCTGGCAGCGTTCACGAGCTAGCGAATAATGGCGAAACACTTCTGAAAATTCTAGTGAAAATGTAAACATGGAGAGTATACGAGCCAAGAGGAATGCTCTGAAATTGCTTTTAGCTACACCAACTTTTGAAAGATGGGGAAATATGTTTGGAATGCGAAAATAAAATAAGAAAATGACCGGGGCGGATATTCTATAGGCATAACTATGAAAAATAAAGGAAAAATGAAGTAAGATTTCAAAATACCACGAAATTCTTTCCATTACGATAAGTCCATTAAACAATGTTGAGTGCTGGAGAATTCTGCTGCAAATTCAGAAAATAAATATATTACTTTTGGAAATTCTTGCTGTGCAAAAAAAGATATGCATCTTTATTCGTGTTTATGCCTAGTTAATTAATGTGATGAATTCTATTTTTTCTCGAGCTTTCATTCAGTTTCGAATTTCCATCTAAAGCAATAAATTACTCAAGAGGATATTTAAAAAACATATTCTTCAAAAACAAGAACAAATGACGCGAATCAAATCTTAATACTTTATAGTACATACGAACA
>NC_061092.1:66285976-66290976 GCF_015104395.2 Macrobrachium nipponense
GCTGTCATCAACCACAGTTATTGGCGGGGACCTAACCTGTTACTTAAAAAGTAAGACTGCAAGGCTGCAGTTTCCACAGTTACTGGCGGTGATCTTAGCCTTTTACTGAAAAGTAAAGACTGCAAGGCAACAGGTGGGCCTATCCTTGTACTAAAAAAAGTTAGACTGTAAGGCAGCAGCTGTCCTTTTAGTCGCCTTTTACGACAAGCAGGACTTACGGTGGCAGTATTCTTATACCCCTACCACAGGTTTAGATCTATATATATATATATATATATATATATATATATATATAATATATATATATATATATATATATACAAACATTCTCATTCTCGAGAAGAAGTGGAACGAGTTGGAAAATAAGCAACTAAAAGGGTCTTTGGACCAATGCCTTTGTCTAGCAACCTGTCCAGCGTGATACCTGCGGAAATCCAAAAAGATTGTACTCTTCTGGAACTCCTCACTGCTATGGAAGAAAAGTTGCGCGATAATAAACAAAAATCAATCAGACAATCAAAGTAGTATTTTTTATGACCATCGATGTAACATTATTTCGGGCCTTTAATTCGGTGAAAGATACCGTAGTTTCATTGGCAAAAATTTCTGCGCTAGAAAAAGATATTTTCAGGCAAAAGGCAAAAATTTCTCTCATGGTTGGTATGAAAATAAAAATCTGAAATATTCCACATTTATAGCATTTAAACTATTTTTTCCTCCTCAGGGAACGAGCTTTATTAATCTAGTTAGTGATATTTCAGTTTTGCATACCTTTTATCCGCTCTCGTATTTTTATTCCTATGTGCAGAGAGAGAAATAAAAAAAGGCGATATCACTTATTTGTTAATGGCCTTTTTAGTTTCCCGTAAATGGAAACTATTGAGATGTCTATTTGTCTGTCCGTCCGCACTTTTCTTGTCCGCCTTCAGATCTTAAAAAAACCACTGAGGCTAGAGTGCTGTAAATTGGTATGCTTATCACCCATATTCCCATCATCAACCTTAGCAAATTGCAGCCTTCTAGCCTGAACTCAGTTGTATATACAGTCTTGCAAAGAGGCACTGCCAGCCGAATGATACCTGTTCAGCTTCTCGTGTCAAGATTACAACTTTGCCAGTGGTATGTCTTTAACAGCGAAACATTTCCTAATGCAGGCACCTTTGGTTAGTTACGGCCAAAAGGGAACATCACACATACATATTGAAATGTCACATTATATTTAAACTTGGGAAGGAATATCTCAATTTGATTTGTGTAACAAGGATCTCTTAGTCCACAAACAGGAGAAACTAAATACTTAGCTCCTAAAGCCTCTTTTGTGGAGATTTCAATATTTCCTTTACACTTTTCCATTTTCACTCTGTCATATATTTCACAAAAATCGTGATATTCCGTGCTAAAAAATCCGATTTTATCTGCAACTGATTCCGTCATACACAGCACTGCCTATACATCTTGAAAGAAGGATTCATTAGTAGAAAGACAAGAGCAGCATTCTGCAAAGCTTTCTTTGGGATAAGCTACTTGATTTAATTATATTATGTCCAAGCATTTTCAGTACTTCTTGGATAACATGTTTACAGACAACACTTGAATCAGGAAAACAAAATTCGCGGAATTTTTGGCCCTTCCTTTCAAAAGAGTTTAATGAACGATAAGAGAGATGCATTGAACGTTGCATCCAATGGCGGATTCTCCGTAATTCTCTTGTTGTTGCAATTACTGTGATTAAGTGAACCTCTTCATTAAGAAGGGATTGAGTTAGTTGGAGGAGAAGCCTTACAATTTCCTAAGGATTCCTCGTCCGTTTAGCGTCATTAGTGGGTATTAATTCACCAACAGACTTTGGCAACAGTTCAGAGTAAATAAGGTTCGTCAACTAATTTTTCAGTGCAAAATTACCCATATATTTGGCAACAGCCAGATTAAATAAAATATGTAAAAAAATTTGCAGTGCATCAATACAATGGATCAATACACAGTATTTTATCTACAACTGCCCATATTACCCATATGTTTGACATTAAGGCTTCAGTGCCTAGTGCGAGAATTCTTGACATAGTCCTTTTTATAATTCCCTCTATAATTAATACTAAATAACTAAGTGCATTAAAATAAACGCATCACTTTTTCTAAATGTATTTTAAATCATTTGGTTCGACAGCAGTTAGGGCAAACCGTTTTTTATAGCAGATTGTTATTTCCTACAGGAAGAGAATGAAAGTTAACGTCACTACGTGTAAAAAAATATCTAAACGGGTCTTTTGTTGCAATGCAATATATTATAACGCTCACAAAATAAATTATTTGCTCATTCAAGGATTAAAAATATGAAATCTTTGAATGCGTAAACAAATTATTTTTCACATTTTTAACTGTCTACCCAAGAAAGGTTTCTTGAAACTATTTTTTTTAATTCATTCAAAGAATCTTCCAAAATGTTCAATACGAAGCGCCAAGGCTCCTTTCATTTCCGATACTCCTCGAGGTAAAGGAGGTGTATCTGTGATTGAAAGCGAGCGATTCAGGTCAACCTCCTCGAGGTATTCGACTTATAGTGTGTATCTGTGCGTGTGTGTGTATGTGTGGAGAGAGAGAGAGAGAGAGTGAGAGAGAGAGAGAGAGAGAGAGAGAGATAGAGAGAGAGAAGAGAGAGAGAGAGAGAATTTTGAAAAGCACCAAAGACAAGCCTTTCAGCCCACTGAATATATATATAACTATATATATATATATATTTATATATATATATATATATATATATATATATATATATATATATATATATATAGAGAGAGAGAGAGAGAGTAGAGAGAGAGAGAGAGAGAGAGAGAGAAGAGGGAATTTTGAAAGACCCAGAGACAAGCCTTTTTTCAGCCACTGAACATCTGAGAGAGAGAGAGAGAGAGGCTTTTGAGAATCACCAGAGTCAAGACTTTTAACCACCAACCGAAATTTTCGCCACAGGACCACGGGTTATAATAACAATAATAATAAGTAAAGCAGCGCAATGTTATAATTATTATAATCGTATATCAGTGCCTAGTTCAATACCAGACGATCATTATTTATAATCACAGCCATCTCATAAGGAAAACAAAAACAACACTATATTTAGAGGGAATTCCAAAGACGGAACTGTTAACATAATGATGATTTTCAAAATAATAATAAGTATATGTGTAATCGTCATAAAATCAGCAGTAAATATTCATCGTTAGTATTTATTAATACAACCGAAATGCAGTTCCATTAAACTTAATTATACAGCGATTGCTGTAACTGATGCCGTCATGTTATTTGTCACCAATTTTCTTAGCAATTCATATTTCACAGGGTTTAATGTACAATTATATTAGACATTATCAAATTATTTATGGCTTTAAATATACATATATATAATATATATATATATATATATTATATATATATATATATATATATATTATACACACACACACACACACATACATACTTAAAGACATGATTATACTGTACAAAATGGCAACATGAAAAATTTATGTTTATTGTTGTATTAATATATGTGAGTATGTCTATCAAGAAATTCAAGTGATAAAAATAAGTATTTTGCGAAGAGATATGTAAGACAGATCTAAAACAATCTACAAGAAATATGGTCAACAAATATAAATCTAAAAATAGGACAAGATGCTTTTAATGGTAAGGACATCACTTCTAATATCAGAGCGATTCTTTCTTAAAAATAAATAAAAACTTAACTTGAAATGAGAATAAGATGTGAGATACACAGAAAGGGATTTTGAAAAGGAACGAAAAATGAGAATATGATTTTTATAAGCAAAGAAAATAAATAGAAATAGCCATAAATAATTGAAAAGAAATATGCAAAGAAGAGAAAAGTTTAAAAGAACTTCAAGTCTCGGATCATATCGAAGAAGTATTCCAAACTCCACCTTCATTAGGCGAGTTCGTCTTTTTCTTTTCAACAAGAGATATTCACTTTTTTTCGGGACGGGATGGAAATGGCTTGAGGTTATTCAGCAAGATATTTTCTCTAAGCTTCTATACCGTATTCTGATATGCACGGAGAACAGCTATCGAAAACTTTATCATCATATACAGTACTTCTCTTCTTGTTCTCTCTTTTGCTGTTCACTTGTTGGTCACGAATCATTTGTGCGTTTTCTTCCTATCTCAATATCCTTGTGAATTGTCTGTAATACATTACTCCTCTTACGTGCCACGTCTCTCTCCTCTCACTCCTTCTCTCTCCTCCTCTCTCTCTCTCTCTCTCTCTCTCTCTCCTCTCTGTCGAATACAGTTCGCCTTCCAATGAAAATAATCTCTCTCTCTCTCTCTCTCTCTCTCTCTCTCTCTCTCTCTCTCTCTTGTGCAAAAATTCAGCTATAAAACACTTCAACAGTGAAATGACAACGGCAGCAGAGACCGTTAATGATGGCTGAGCAATAAAACAATGTCGATTTAAAAAGTAATGTCATTTTATCGCTACAGACTTTCAAGGGAACTTAGAAAAAAAAAAATTAGTAAACATCGACGTCTCTAAAATGCGCTCGTTAATCCTAACAGTAGAAAGAAAAATTCATTAATTAGATCCTATCCATAGAGGAAAAGTCTGAGATTTGGCTGTCAATGTTGTTCACCTCCGAAGGGTTCGTTATTTTAAACCAAACTTCATTAGTAAGATGTCATCCTTTTTAAGAACTGATGAAACAATTCCACAATGAAAATGCGGTTTAATTTTCATTACATATGTTGTAAGGGTTGGGAAACCAATGAAGACCTTTCTGTCAATATGTAACTAACAATTTATAGTGTTCTCACATTCCGTTGCAGATTTCCCTGGATCCTCCCCAACGTATCTCTCTCTCTCTCTCTCTCTCTCTGTCTCTCTCATTCTTTTGACATAAGTTTTTCCTGGAATACTTCATTTCTTTCTTCTCTTTCTGTTTTATAGGTTAAATCTTTTACTTATTTTTTTCCAAAGTCTTATTGGTGAAAAT
>NC_061092.1:66295976-66303947 GCF_015104395.2 Macrobrachium nipponense
CCTGATCTTGTGCCGCTGTTATCATTCCTTCAGTTTCCTTCTTTAGCTCTCCCCTCTGTAGCCATTGCCATGTGTCATCGCTGGCTAGTTCTTTAGTCTGTCTCATGTATTGTCCGTGTATTGGTTTGTTGTGCCAGTGCCTCTGTTCTGTCTGTCATTCTCCTGTCTCTGTATATTTCTGGGTCTTCGTCTACTTTTAGTAGTCCTTCTTACCCATGCACTCTTTAGCCACTCGTCTTCACTGGTTTTCAGATATTGCCCCAGTGTTCTGTTCTCGATGTTGACGCAGCCCTCTATACTTAGTAGTCCTCTCCCTCCTTCCTTTCTTGTTATGTATAGTCTGTCCGTATTTGCTCTTGGGTGTAGTGCTTTGTGTATTGTCATATGTTTCCTGGTTTTCTGATCTATGCTGTGGAGTTCTGCCTTCGTCCATTCCACTATTCCTGCGCTGTATCTGATTACTGGCACTGCCCATGAATTTATGGCTTTAATCATATTTGCGGCGTTGAGTTTTGACTTGAGTATCGCCTTGAGTCTCTGCATATATTCTTTCCTGAATCGTGTCATCCTTCATCTCTTGGTGTTTTATAATCCCCTCCTTCCATTATTCCCAGGTATTTGTATCCAGTCTCATCTATGTGTTTGATGTTGCTCCCATCTGGTAGCTTTATCCCTTCAGTTCTCGTTACTTTGCCTTTTTGTATGTTGACTAAGGCGCATTTTTCTATTCCAAACTCCATCCTGATGTCCCCAGATACAATACTTACAGTCTGGATTAGGGTATCTAATTCCTTGATGCTCTTACCATACAGGTTGATGTCGTCCATGAACATCAGATGGTTGATTCTGTTGCCTCTTTTCTTGAGTTGGCACCGGGCATCCATCTTCTGTAGTACTTTTGTCATGGGAATCATGGCTACTACGAAGAGTAGTGGGGACAGTGAGTCGCCCTGGAAGATCCCTCTCCTGATTAACCTCTGCTAGTCTTTTTCCAGAGCATGTAAGTATTATATTCCAGTTGCGCATTGTATTTTTGAGGAACCTGATGGTGTTTTCCTCTGCCCCATATATTTTCAGGCATTCTATTAGCCATGTGTGTGGTATCATGTCGAAGGCTTTCTTATAGTCTATCCATGCCATGCTTAGGTTGGTTTTCCTTCTTCTACTGTTCTTCATTACCATTTTGTCTATCAGGGGCTGGTCTTTTGTGCCCCTACACTTCCTTCTGCAGCCTAACTGTGGGTGGGGGATGGTGTTTGTCTCCTCTAGGTAATTGTATAGCCTTTCACTGATGATACCTGTTAGTAACTTCCACATTATTGGTAGGCAGGTGATAGGCCTGTAGTTACTGGCTATATTTCCCTTACTCTTGTTTTTTTGTACTAAGGATGTTTTTCCATTTGTGTGCATGGTGATTTGAGATACAATGCTGGAGTTGTTCTGCTATTCGTGGGTGTAGGGCCTTGAAGTTTTTGAGCCAGTATCCATGGACTTCATCGGGACCTGGGGCTTTCCAGTATGTCATTTTTTTTAGTTGGTGTCTGACTGTGTCTGTCGTGATCTCTGTGAATCTTTGTTTTAGTCTCCCTGTTTCTTCTTCCTTGACTTCCTGGAGCCATGTTGCATGTTTGTTGTGTGATACCTGATTGCTCCATATGTTTTCCTAGAGTCTCTTACTTGGTTCAGCTTCAGGAATTTCTTGGTGGTTGTCTTTCCCTCTTAGTTGGCTGTTTAGTCTTTTCTGGTTGGTTCCGAATAGTTTGTTCTGTTGGTATCCCTTATTTCTGTTCATGTACCGTTGGATCTTATGTGCTTTGGCCTTGAGCCTCTATTTTATATCTTCTATTGTGTTGTTTAGTCCCTTCTCTTGTACTTTGTATTTCTCGTTGAGTTCCTCCCTTGTTTCCTTGCTTCTTAGCCTTTTTTCTGCCATCTCTTTCAGTTTACTCAGGTCAGATATCATCACCATGATTTGCTTTTCCAGGCGCCTTTTCCAAGGAGGTTGCTGTTTTGGTTTCTGTTGGGTTGGTTGTGCTGGTGGTGTTGGTGTTCAAATCCCCATCAGTTCTGCTACTAATCTTGCTCCTGCATATGCCAAGTTATTTGTTTCTGTGATACTCATGGTGTGTATTATGCCCATAATTTCATTGACCTCACTTGTTTTTTCCCTTAATTTCTTGGTGTTGTAGGCTTTCATGGAGGGGATCTTTGTTCTCTCTGTATCTGGCTCCATCCATTGTCTAATCTTTTATACTCATTCCGTCCTCTCTGTTACTTCGTCGGTGTTTCTTCGTGTGTCGTTGTTTGATACCTCATCATCCCTGTCGTCTTCTGTGGCATCGTCTCTCAGCTCGTCTTCGTGTAATTCGTTGTCGTGTGACATTTCCCTTTCCAGTTCTTCTCTTGCTGTTGGGGAGAGCCAGTTCTTTTTCTTTGTTCCTTACTTGGTCTGCCAGCCTCTGCTCTGTTTGGGGGGTGTTATACCTCTTATTCCAGATGTTGATCAACCTTCTTTTATATCCTCTCTCCGTCGGGTTGCTTCTGATGTAGCATCTCCATATTTCCTTATTTTCTTCTCTTGTCCATTTCTTCCTTTTTGCTTCTGTAGCTCCAATCTCAGGCTGTTGGTTACTGTCGTTGTGGATGTCAGTTGCTGGATGACGACCTCCAAGTACCTGACCGTCTTCCCCTTCAATTGGGTTGAATACCTGGCTGCCGGACGAAGCTCCTCTGTTGCCAGAGGTTCCATTTACGTCGTTGTCGTTTATTCCTTCATTTCTTTCCATCATTACTGAGTTTTGCTATTTACCCCATAGCTGGACCCTACCCCATCAGGGATAGGTACTCATTTACAGCTGAGTAGACTGAGGAAATTATGGTAAAGATCCTTTCCCAAAGGAATCAACGCCGAGGAGAGCGGTCACCCATCCAACGACTGACCAGCTCCAATGTTGCTTAACTTAACCAGTCCATTGACGACCTAACCAACCCTGCCACGGCGCCACGTTGTTATTACTATTATTATTATTATTATTATTATCATTATTATTATTAATCCCAGCTACGGAAAGAGCAGAATAGGAGGAACAGAAAGGGGGGTCTGGGCTTTGGGGAATCTTAATTATCTCTTGGCTTTGGTTCCCAAATTCTTTTTACCTGTAAAACATGGCGCAACAATTTTCCCAGTGAAATGCTCATTCGGAAGAGAAAAAAGAAGTCTTTATTCAGGGGCTGATCTATTCCAGGGAATAAAGAGAGATATAAAAAAAAATAATTAGCTTTGTGCAAGATGACATAATTACCTTTAACTGCTTCTTTTTTTTCTCTCTCCCAAAAGATGAAAAGCTCCTCGCGACATATAAATGTCGCTAAGAAGTTTCTCGGGAGAGGAAACCAATCTTCGTTAAACTCATTTCTCTCATTTTCAGTTGAATAGAGTTTCATAACCTAATGCACGATGTTCATGTATGTATGGATATACATACATACATATATATATATATATATATATATATATAATAATATAATATATATATATATATATATATATATACATATATACGTACATATGTCAATAACATGTATTTCTGATCGATTATATATTCGGTGAATATGCATAAATTTAAGTAAAACTTCGTCCTTTGCATGAACGATCCAATTTGCAAATATTATAACCCTCACTGGCGAGTATACACAGGAACTCAATAAACAACGGAAATTTTGCCCTCAGAATTGAATGTACTACGTCTTATTTTCCTGAAAACAAGTAATTGGCCCAAAGAAACGGAAAAATAAATTTGAATATGAAAGCCTGAATCAGCCTCTGATGCAAAGACTGCTGATGAAATTTCCCTTCCATTGTAAACTGGTGGAAATCGAAATGACATCCAGTTGCAAATTTCACATCCGGGATCCTTATTGCGGGAACCTCAAGTTGGGTCTGTCTCTATTTTCCCGTCGTGGGACCCTCGTTTCATTTTGTTTTCCAGGATATATATATATATATATAATAAATCATTTCATATTTGGAGATATAGCTCCCGTTTCATTCTGAAATAATGCCGATTTTAGTTCGCCAGTCAGCAGTTAAAAGTACCAGTATCATTAAATTCTGTTTAATTCGCTCGGTTAACCGCATAATTTTTTGCATAAAACTGAAACGTAAAAACACCCATTCCTGCACGAATAATAACTAACCCTTAAGGAGTATGAAGTCCTGTAAGAAGGTCAAAATTAGATGTGAATTCCAGCTAATTTCGAAGTCAACGTAATGGCAGGTTCGAGATTCCTAACAAGTGACTCCGATGTGACAGAAAAAGAATGATTCGCTTTACAGAAGAGAGCAAATAAACTTCATCCGCCCAGTTCAGTCATGTGGAGATGGACATTTCCGTTGAAGCTTGAACATGAAAGTTGATCTGAACTCCTGCCACTGTTGCATATTCATTCGTAAATTTTTCGTTTCAATCGAAAGAGGAGAGTCTTGTCTTTCCTGCTGCTCTGTAACCGAGAACGAGGGACATTTCGCTTTCAAATCGAGTGAGGAAGGGTCTCCAACACGTCCCTCGCGGGTTTGTCGTTGTGCGCATGCGCAGTAAAAGCAGTCGTCTTTAACTCAGTGAAATTTCTCAAATCTAAAACTTGTTGAGTGAAATCTCAAGTATTGTTAATGGGTAAAGTTTGAAAGAGCAAAGTTGAATTGAATAATCGCATAGGAACGAGAAAATCCACCAACTCCCGATAGACAAGGAATGTCAGGCAGAACTTGCTACGAATTCCTGACTCTCTCTCTCTCTCTCTTTCAAAAAACTTTCCAACTGCTGGCTTTTCGCCTCAACAGTGCGATCAGGCATTTAACAGAATTGATAATCCTTCCCCAAGTCAGCAAGTCTTACCAGCTTCATTTTCTGGAAATGGCTTCCATGAAGCAAATAAGCTGAAAACATAACCCTTTTTATCCCGTCTCGTAGGAATGTAGCGAAAAGGACCTGGCGTAAAATTAAAGTATTTGACATGTTTCTGTTAGCTGTTTTCTTGAAATAAGCTCCGTGAACATAAGCACAGGTGCTTCCAAGTCCGGTTTTCCTGCAGGCAAACTTTGAACTATTTTCTGCTGAACGGCCGACCAGTGCCCCAATGTACGAGGGCATTTTCATTCCTTTTACCCTTAGCACATTGTTAGCATTGCTTGAAGGAAGCAGCAACTGACGTCCTCTCACGACCGGAGAGGAGCTTGTCATTGTCACGGCTTGAAAGTGTCGTTCAATGAGAGGACTTTTAGTTATACTGCTCTAATGGCATGAAAGTGTCGTCAAATCTTTGAAAGGAGAAACGGTTTCATATATCTTGGCGCTGAGATACAAAGTCGCTGTCAGCAACTTCAAAACAGTTTCATTAATATTCTGCTTCCTTACCCCAGACCTCATTTGATACGAAAGCCAATAAATAAAGCAAGTACAAAAGGTTGGTGGTAATACAACTTAGATTTTTCGTTGGGTTCTGAATCCGAGGTTAGCAGCTGTTGTTGAACAATCCTAAAAGGTTTCGCTTCACAGACGACCTTGTTATCGCTGCTCGAAGTACATAATCTATTAGCGATAACCTCAAATCATTTTTATGTCGATAGATACAGGAATGAGGAAATTTTTGAATTTTTTCCTTTTTTTTTATTTTGCTTTACCTGAGAACACTGCTAATACATTGTATATCATAAAATGCTAATTGTGCATTAACAAAATGGGCGATCCAAGTTAATTGCAACTAAAGTTTTCAATACTGAAAGACCAAGCGATTACGTTGCATTTCAAGATGACGAATACATAATAATAATAATAATAATAATAATAATATAATAATAATAATAATAATAATAATAATAATTAATAATAATAATAATAATAAATAATATAATAATAATAATATTTATTATTATTATTATTATATTATTATATTATTATTATTAGTTATTTATTATTATTATATTAATAATTAATAATAATTAATTTAATATTAATATTAATAATTAATATTAATATCAATACTTAATAATAATATAATATAATGATAAGATAATGGTAATGATATGATAATGATATTGATATTGATATTGATATGATATTATAATAATATATAATATTTATTTATTATTATTATTATTATTATTATTATTATTTATTATTATTATATTATTCATTATTAATATTAATAGTTAATATTAATATAATATTAAATTAATAATTAAGTATCTAATAAATCAGTAATAATAATAATAATGAAATGATAATTGATATTGTATTGATAATATAATAATAATAATATAATATATAAATAATATAATAATAATAAAATAATGTCTGCTGTTAGTGTTTAACAATGCTTATTCGTGCATAGCACTTTGTGCTTTCCCTGTTTTTAGGTGTATCAACCCAAGGTTATTCCATAATGCACTTCTCAACAAAATAATTCAACGATA
This sequence comes from Macrobrachium nipponense, assembly GCF_015104395.2. Lineage (NCBI taxonomy): Eukaryota > Metazoa > Arthropoda > Malacostraca > Decapoda > Palaemonidae > Macrobrachium > Macrobrachium nipponense. The sequence continues at coordinate 66,302,449 of NC_061092.1, forward strand.
TTTCAGTATGCAGTGTTTACTGTTATCCTAAAGATTTTAATTTGGCAAACTTATTTAATTTAATACAAATAATTGACCCACTATAGTAGATTCACGTCAGCTATACATCTGATGTCTAGGCCAGTCCCTTACGACGCTCCATTTGGCTGTTGATAAGCCAATTACAGGGATGGAAACTATGAAGTCTCTCGAGAGAGTTCACGTAGGCACGATGAATGTTCCATCTGTCCTGAGGAATACTTATGAAAGAACTATCCCTCAAGAGAGTTGGAACATACATCCTACCTATGTGAACTCTCTTGAGAGACTGAGAGTTTTCAGCCCTGTGATTTGCTTATCAACAGCCAATCAGGAGCGTCGTAAGGCACATACCTAGACATCAGATGGATGGTTTATGTGAATATACTAAGTTGGCATTAAACTGTTCGGTTGACTGTAAGTTAAATAGCACAAGAATGTCTTTCCTCTCTCTCATCATTACTAAAAGCTTTCCAAAGAGTAGGAGATCAAGTGTGACGATTATGTAGGAAGCTGAATCCCAAGTGAGTCTGAAGCCCCTTTCATATTCAGCCGAGAAATATGTCTTTTGTTTTTACTATGAAGGTACGCAATCTTGGATAATTAGATGCGTTTCTAAAAGGGGTGATAGCAGACACATTTCCTTTCTTTTCCTTTCTTAAGTTGAGTTTCTCGATGTTGAAAACAAACATTCACGGACCGTAATGTGCGTACAGTTTCTTCATTAACATCTTTTCTGTTTATTGATTTGGTATTTACAATTAACAATAGAAGCAACTGTATAACAATGACAGGTGAACGTGACCAGACAACAATAGCGTTAGCTATGAAGATGTTGTTGTACTATATGTTGTATTGAATATATAGCTTGTATACACAGGTGCTAGGGCCCATTAATGCCTCAACTTCATCCTCGTCTTGCCATTTTTTCCATTCTATTCTTTGCCGTGGTGGGGTTTTAATTCTGAAATTAGAGATATTCACGGAGCGAACAGTAAGAATAGACTCACTTTCATGAAAGCTGGGATGAGGAGGCATCAGAGATAGTCTGTGGGTAATATTTTGCCGTCGTTCAGGCCAGGGCCAGACGCACACCCCTCAAGCCTTTTGGTAATTCAGCAGTATTTTATGTAACATTTCCTGAGACTCAGTATCGTCCAAAATGAGGATAATAATCGTCATGTCATTTCGGACGGTGAGAGTACACCTACAGTGACAGTTATCAAAAATATACGAATAAGGAATTTCCCTTTACTTGTCCATTACTGTAGTCTGAACTCAACGCATAAAGGCCTCACCAACGGAGATGGTTAACAAACAGAATTACAGATGCTCCCAGACCTGCAGTTGGGAGCTTCTCGAAAGCCCGATGGAGTTCCACTCACAGAGCACAAAGATTCAGGTAGCCTTAGGGTTAAGTGCCTAAGATTCTAGGATACCATAGGAGAGAACATTCAGAAAATCAGAAGGATATGGTACAA
>NC_061092.1:66304447-66311947 GCF_015104395.2 Macrobrachium nipponense
GGATATGGTACAATGAGCAGAAACCGAGACAGCAGGATTGGTGGGCTGGAGGCTCAACATTCCTCAAGCCTACTAATTCACTTAACTCACGACCTGTAGGTAAAGTCTCTCAACTCATATGACCATACTCGTATGGGCTTCATCAACGCCACAGAAACAAAACTTTATCACTGTTACATGAGCGCAACATTCGGCCAAAAGAACGAGGAAGGCGGAGTTTTTATTTATTTATTATGATTATTATATATGGGGGGGGGGGGGGGGGGCAAAAGCCGGGTTGGGGTTTTGGGATGGCGGGGTGTTGGGGGGAATTAAGGAACCGGGAAGCGGAGTTCATTTAGATTTGAGAGAAGAAGAGCCTCTCTCTCGACTGGAGGCTTTCCGGAAGCTTGGTCGTGAAATGTGGTTCCTTATCAATTGAGAACAGCGAAGGCGTTCGTATAAATATAATTAATAGAAAGCATCCCTTACTTTAGTGGGTGGCTTGAATTATATGGGTCCTAAGATATTACAAAAGAAATATTACTCCCTGGAATAGCAAATGATTGTGTTAATACGGTGGGATATAGTTGATGGCCAGCCGAAAATATATGAGCTTTCTTATAAAATCACCCATTCCTGTCTTATTTGCTAAGGGTGCAACTTGATGATAATAACTGGAGGACATCTTTATGTCTCTTTTAAGAATCCGAAGGTTTCTTTGAACCATCAGACTTTTTTTCCTCCCTAAGAAAAATCCCGTCAAGAATTTGAGACAGAATATGGTGAGTTATGTGACATATTCTTATTTCCATATAATACATTTGGCTGACACACGGCAAAGCATTTCCGTGGGAATGACGTAACCTTTATGCTTTGACTTATAACCTAAACGTTGTTCCATAGAGTAGCAAGTTTGTTTAATTTCTCTGAGGGTAGTTTAGCCTTTATCTCGAAATGAAATTGCCTGGGAAATATGAGCTTATTTTAGTTCACAGATTTCATCTGTTAAGTGGAAGAGAGTCATAGCCGTATATGTTATTCTAGGAAGGCAAATGTTCGAAATAGTATAACATATTATGAATACAGAATTTGGGTCATTAGAGAACATCATATGGCAATAAACAAACTTTATTAGAGCAAATTTAGTAGATGTCTGAAACCTTTTTAGGCATCTCGACGAGTGAATTACGGGTTTGCATATTTGTACCTGAAGCGAACGCAGACAGTGGTGCTTATAACCTTGTCAGCAGCAGCCCGTCAAGAAATAGAATTCTAATTTTCAAGTCTCTCTCTCTCTCTCTCTCTCTCTCTCTCTCTCTCTCTCTCTCTCTCTCTCTTGCTTAAATACTTCTCATGCCATATAACAATTTCAGTTCTCCTCACGGAGGATCAAATGTTATTGAAAGTATAGGATATTTTAGTGCAATATTTACTCATTTTAAGGAACACAGAAAATGTTCAAATAAATACCTTAATTAGAGCAAATTACGCAGTTTGTTAGTGATCTCGTACTGATATCATAACTGCATTTTTATGTTAAATGTAATCCGTTGTGGAAACGAATCTTTAACTTGGTTAATATCAGTTTCTGTATTTGTATTCGTTGTTGAACTGTACATAATAGGAAAGGAATTCCTTATCTTTATCTTGTAACTATGAAATAAAGCGATGTATTAACCCGGTAAGCATCCAACATTGTCAAAATCCAGGGTAAACTCATGCTATAAGTAAAGTAGACGGCCGCACGAAGATATCGTTTATTAATACAGTTTGTCAACCACACAATACAGAAACGGGTGTGTATAATACCTTGATCCCCAAGGGGTTAGTACTAAAGACGGCGTCCCAAGGAGCTTCCATGTTCAGTACTAGCACTTTTAAGGAATCCAAAGTAGTTGGATACATACTGGGTTAATATCTGAAAGCGATGGCTCTCTCTCTCTCTCTCTCTCTCTCTCTCTCTCTCTCTCTCTCTCTCTCTCTCTCTCTCTTTCTTTGGGGTTACTTCTAAAGCCTTATTTATCTTCTAGGCATTTCACAAAGACGATTTTGACCAGTCAGTAGTTCCTCGTTGGACGAATGGTTTTCGCGCTCGGCTACCAATCCGGTGGTCCGAAGTTCGATTCTCGGCTCGGCCAACGGGGAATCAGATGAATTTATTTCTGTTGATAGAAATTTATTTGTCGGTATAACGTCGTTCGGATCCCACAATAAACTATACGTCCCGTTGCTAGGTGACCAATTGGTTCCTAGCCACTTAAAAATATCCAATCCTTCGGGCCAGCCCTAGGAGAGCTGTTCATCAGCTCAGAGTTCTGGAAAAACTAAGATATGCTAAACTTAACTTGACTAGTCAGTAGCAAACGGTCTATAATTGACGTGTTCTTGACGGAGGCCTTCCATATGTAAATTCCACACAATTTGTCTATATTTTCATAAGACAATCCCTACTTTGTAATTCCAGAAGTATTAGAAAGGTAATCTTAAATCCCATTTTTCTTTAAAGCGATTGTTGAAGATCCTTCCGATCTGGCATTTCAATCCTCGATACTCAGTTACCGGAAGCGTTCGCCGCTTTATTGTTAGGTTCTGGGTCATTTCCAAATCAGACGAGACTAAAAGACCCAGTCTTTCTGAATTGAACCTATTTTATTCCACTACTTCGTTTTTTTATTGATTTCCTGTTGTACTTTCAAAAAGATTAATATGAAAGCAAGCATTAACGATTTGTTTTTTTTACTTTTATGCTTAAATGAAGAGAAATATGAATTCAACACAGTCTGCTGTAAAATTTTATCATTTTCTTATTCTACATTTATCGACTTCTTTACGATAGATAAATTTTCGCAGATGAATTCAGTAGAGAATTTCAAGAAGTTCCATCACTTCCAGTAAAAGTCTATATCACCACCGTTGTTTGTCTTCTGCCCCACGATGAGACTTTGCATCCATCTTCTCCAAGAACTTCATTTCTTTTACCACAGTGCCCGCCCACCCCCCGCCGCATATGTATATCATAATTATTATTATCAGTTTTCCCCTTTAGGTCTCCAGCATTGTATCAAAATTATAAAGATAAACAAAAGCATTTGCGACTGGGAATGCATGTCTATAATTTATGTCCTTTTTTCCCGATATGATTATGGCGATGGAAACGTCAATTTCAGACGTGAAAAGCCTAGGAAGTTAGCTCTCAACATGTTATATACATCTGAATATCATTTCATCTACTTAGTACTTAAACTGTTTTCACCTGCTTAGCATACTTAAACGAGTTTTAAATGCTTACGCAAAACAAAGTTATTTTCTATTCCATTTGCCTGATGCACTGGAGTGAGACGAGTACCAGCTGACTGAATATATGTGCAAGACTATCTTAAGACGAATCTCATCTCCGAGGTACTTGAATTCACTTCAGAATTTGAGACATTTTAGAACTTAATTTCCCTGCTAATGGTTCCATTCCATTTCGTATTAATCTTGTTTTGTTGAAGTATCAATTTGCAAGTCAAGTCGCCTCAAATTTCTGAATAATATACTCTCCTGCCATTAAAGTGCTGCCTTACAGAACAGGGGAATATTTACAAGAGAAAGATCTTGAATATTCTTTTAATTTGCGATATATATTTCGTGTGTTATTATCAGAGGTCCTTTATGGGTTCCTCAGTCGGAAAATGATTACCTTAAACGATCCTGTTTGTTAACAAAACGAAAGAAAATAAAGAGAGGCAGCTCGTCTTTCGCTTTCTCTAACCACAAACCAAAGTGCGACTTTCCAGGGTTTCCAGGCGTTGTACTCTGGATCTCTTGACTCAAATTGAATGGAAACCGCAAAAGGCGCTTTCATGTGTGAGTTTGGCGGTTGAAGTCGGGCACCAGAGTTCCGGAAGTGCCAATCACCCTTCCTTCAAACGGAAGCTCCTCACCCAAAGGAACTCGCCCAAATCCGTTGGAGGTTCCTCTGGTTCCTTGCGAAGATGTTGCCTGTTCCTGTGGCCTCAACTGACTGACCTCTTGTGTTTGATTGATTTGATTTTGTGAATTTTACGTTTTGTTGATCACGAAAATTTTGGGTTTTTTTTATACTTGCTGGATGTTTGATCGCTTCAGGAATTTCTGAGGTTTTCATTTTCGCTTCATTTGACAAAGGAATTTCGATTTTGTTTCAGTGAATCCTCGACGTCTTTTGCCGATCCTTTAAGGAATGTCCTTTATTTTCGCTGACTTTTTTAATTGTATCGGACCATCGCTAGATGGTGAAATTTCGGTTTTTATTCTTATTGATAACAGTCTTGCATTATAATAGAGAAGAAGTAGGTAAGAAAAAGATGGGATACAAACCCCGAAGGCAACTACTGAAATACAGAATACTTCCATTTTTAAAACCCAATATATAGATATTCTTTTTGAGCCATATTTAAAAAATATAAATATTCAATCAGGACCACACACAGAATTAAGATAGGCCTCTCTGTTTTATTTCTTTGATTAGGATATGTACTTACGTTTCACATTTACTTTTCGAAATTCTCCGTCTTCAGAATTTTCTGAGTGGTCTCCATTCCTCTCAGGGTAAAAGGAAAATAATGCCGCCTTTATTCGCTTCCAGATTTTCTTCTTCTGTTTCACTTCGTGCAAGTAAGGCGAGTGTTGCTTCTTATTTCGCCTCGACGCTTCTCTTGTTCTCCCAGGAACTGTTTTATTTCCTCGGGTTCCTGAAACGCGACGCTGTGTAAGAGTCCTTCAAGTTGCCGTGAGATTTTTTTTTTTTTTTTTTTTTTTTTTTAGTGGTGCGGACGGAATCATAATATTCTTTCGTGAGAGGAGGAAGAGATTTTTTGGAGGACGACCTGCCTGGCTCATCAACTCTCTCTCTCTCCCTCTCTCTCTCTCTCTCTCTCTCTCTCTCTCTCTCTCTCTCTTCTTGACGTGTGGTAAATCTTCACCACCTTGTTCACATATCTTACGATCGATTCTGAATTTCTCGTTCAATAATAATAATAATAATAATAATAATAATAATAATAATAATAATAACATAGTTAAATTCGACAAATATCCACAAGCACATCTTTATGCAGACCCAACAGGTGAACCTGAAACTTTTCGATCAAAAGAGAGTAAATACCAATGAATGTTTATCCGCTTTACTTTGCTTCATACAGTCAGCGGCCAAAAAAATCATAGCTCGTAAGTGAATTATGAAATGTCGGATTTAATACATATTTTACTAAATGTCGTTAAAACAAACAAACAAACAAACAAACATTAACTCACGAATATTTGAGTACCCGGGAAGGGAACTGCCGTTATTGTTATAACAGTAAAACACTCGGCAAAAATGCTCTTGGTTCATAACAAAGAAGATAATCCTTTATTTGCGTTTATTGCATCAAATTAAATGATAATGCATTTGCTTACGTAATCTTATGTAGTACACCTCATGTTCCTTTCTGTATCCAGGACTTGACGTGGAAATCGAATGAGCAGAAAATTTGAAAATGGATTATTTGTTCCTACCATATGCCAATATGCTGACCTTTAATTCTTGAAGGTCTTTCTGCACCGTGTCCCCACTTCCACCCTTAAAAAGTTTCTCCGTAAGCGGGCAGTGCCGTCAGTTCACCTCACATGGTGTACTGCAGGCATTACTTAGGGTTCTTTGCACTACAGTAGTCCCTTCGACCCCTAGCTGCAGTCCATTTATTATGCATTCTCTTTCTTTTGTGCGCTGAATGACCTCGTAGGTCCAAGCGCATGGCCTTTGGCCTAAGCTTTATATTCCAGCTCCTTATATTCCAGTTCCTTAAAAGTGCCCAGCTCCTTATATTCCATTTCCTTAAAAGTGCCAGGCTATAACCTTCGTCTTCAATTTTCATTTCGGCGTATTTCCGAGTCTGACATTTACTAACCACGTGGGACTCCATTTGCAAAAATATTCATTTATGCACTTTACGCCAAGTGTAAAAGAAGGCGATTATTGAGGAGGGTAAGCTAAGCTGCGAGTTTTTCATTGTTTTGTGCTGTGGGTTTGGGGGTGTTAGACAATAAGGAGGGAAGAATGTGTTTTCCTATTTTGACGTTGAATATAAGCCAATTTTACCTCACATGAACACAATTTTCCGCTCGAAGACAATTTGTAGTGAAGGGGACTTTCCACGCGAAAACAGCCTTTTGTTTCCTGCTATTTTGGTGATGGTAATCTATTAAAAACGTTTTTCACTTGAAGGTCTGAGAGAGAGAGAGAGAGAGAGAGAGAGAGCTGCAAGCGATGGTTTTCATCATTTAGGGCAAGAACTTTAAAGAATATATTTGCTATTACAAATTATCTTATGAATAATTTAAAGAAGTTACCACCACCAGTTTAATCAGGATACATTGATGACAGATGAATTTGATTGAGTTGAGTTTATGATGCCTTTACAGTACTTTCCTAGTATATATATATATATATATATATATATATATAGATATATATATATATATATATATATATATATATATATATATATATATATATATATATAATTAGATTTGCTAAAACATGTGAATTTCTTTGTTTTACAGTGTTCTACCCTGCATAGTGCATACTCTAACACACACGCACACACACACATACACACACACACACACACACACACACATATATATATATATATATATATATATATGTGTGTGTGTGTGTGTGTGTGTGTGTGTGTGTGTGTATATATATATATATATAAAAACGAAGGGGAATTTTAATGATAATAATTTCGTCCCCTCATGGGATCGAACCTCTGTCCAACGGACAGGAACAAAATCAGGACCGACAGTGACGTTAGTGATTCGGCTAGCAATTGAGGTTATAAGTTTATATCGATTCTGACCTTACAAATCACCGTCGAACTTGGTTTTTTCGTAATTAGAATCGATATGAAACCCCCTCTACCATATTAGCCAATTCAAAAGTTTAACGCATGTAGCCACATTATGAATAATTATCATATCACCGTGATTCATATAAATCATTTGAGCTACAAATGTCCTTTAATATCTAATTCGCTTTACCTCGGAATTGATATATTTTCATATATGTACCAAAGGGGAATTTTTAGTTAATAATAATTTTGTCCCCTCACGGGATCGAACCCCCGTCCAACGGACAGGAACGAAATTAGGACCCACAGTGAAGTTACCGATTCGGCCAGCAAGTGAGGTTATAAGTTTATATCGATTCTGACCTTACAAATTACCGTTGAACTCGGTTTTTTCGTAATTGGAATCGATATGAAACCCCCTCTACCATGTTAGCCAATTGGAACGTTTGACGCACTTAGCCATATTATGAGTAGTTATCACATCACCGTGATTCGTATCAATCATTCGAGCTACAAATGTCCTTTAATATCTAATTCGCTCTACCTCGGAATTGATATATTTTCATATATGTACCGAAAGGGAATTTTTAGTTGATAATAATTTCCTCCCTTCATGGGATCGAACCACCGTCCAACGGACACGAACGAAATCGGGATC
>NC_061092.1:66316947-66339447 GCF_015104395.2 Macrobrachium nipponense
TCACTTCGCTTGAATGGTCATTCAGACCTTATAAAAGGAACTCTATATGTCCAGGCTAAACGTGGCAGTTGTCATTAATAACATGTCCTCCGTTAATGAATGTCTTGCCTTAGACAAAACGTGGACTATCAATTTTGTTATAGAACGCGTATATATATGTGCGCATAAGTACTTATGTATATATGTATGCATGTATGTTTCCACGTATTTAGATATTTAATAAAATGGGACCTAATGTTCTGTGTCTTTTAACGTAACTTTTCAAGACTCCGAGTGTTTCATATTACTGATGGTAGCAGTCACACTGGTAGATATAAGACTTGATTGTGTTTATAACATCAGTATGATTTTGTACTTTTTGTAATTTTAGCACCTAGATTAATGAAACTTCTGCGAGGCGAATCAACAAGTTATTAATATATATCACGGTCACGTACATCATTATTTACTGCGCCATTAGAGAGAGAAATCAGAAGGCAATATGCTCCCAATTTCGGTTATTTACAAGTTACTGAACCCTCACTCTAGAGATGGCCACTCAATTTAATTGAAACGTCCATCAGTGCCACTATCAGAGAACATAAAACACTAAATTTTCTCCGGAATTTTCACCTCATCCACATACTCAGACTTCTTTATTTCTGACAGCCAAGAAGACGTTAAAGAGCCTTTTAGTAAATAGCAGCAATTTCACCCCATCACGAAACTTTGCTGGGGATTAAGACCCCCTTGGTGTCGATGGTTGCTGCTGCTTTGTACGATGAAAGATAAATCGTGTCTTTGAAATGGAGTGAGCATAAAGTGATCAATATAATTTCGTGGTTATTTGTCTGCCATTTAATTTCGTCGATGTTCGTCTTTGGTGTAATTATCCTTTTAATCTTCATCATGTAAGTAATTAAGTAAGATTAAATAGCGAAGCAATATACGACATGATGAAAATTTGGAGCCACAAAACAAAAACAAAAACTGAATAAAAATACTGTTTTCTGTAACTTATTTTATAATGGATGATAACTGGGTTCATGTTAGCTTTCATTCCTTTATTCCTTCTCTTTCACCCACTGCATCTTTACCATTAACTTACAATTATGTTATTTCATTTATTTTCTTATTTATTTTTAAACTGTTGTAACTAATCTGTATCACACTACAAATTTCAAAGGTCGTGTCAAAATAAAGTTTTAGTTATTCCCTCTCTCTCTCTCTCTCTCTCTCTCTCTCTCTCTCTCTCTCTCTCTCTCTCTCTAGACCGTCTGATTGATCAGTAGATATCTGCCTCGTCACCGATTCTCTGTTTATATTTTAATAGTTGCTGCTTCCTCCAAGCCGCCAAGAAGTGATCTTATAAGACAGTTTAATAGATATGGAATTTGAATCAAACTTCTGTGAAAGTGAATATTTTGAGACAGGTCATTCGAAACGATTTGAATAACATGACGCTATTTCTACTAAGCATCCATTTGTGTTTCATTCAAACATACGGTCGAGTCAATTTCCGCATGAGAGGGTTAAATTAGTCTTTTCAGATAGAATATGAAAAAATTGTCTTAAAAAAAAAGTCTCCTAATCGAGTGGACCATTCCTCGTTTAATCTGAAACCAGTGAAGACGTTTAGGTGATCTGATTCCAGAGTTATTTTAGTGAAACCAAAGAGGGACACAAATTGTATAAATCCATTCATTTAAAAAAAGGGAATAAAGACTTATGTACAGTACATGTGTTGTGAAGCATAAGAAACCACTTAAACGGAATCTGTTCTTTTGAGTTTCAAAACAGGCTATAAGAAGACACTATGTCTAGTTAATGGCTTTCATTATCCGAAAATTAAGATTTTTTTTTTTTTTTTTTTTTTTTTGGTGGGGTGTTAGTGCCTTTTTTTTAATAAGGAAAAACTTTAACGGACTCCTTGATTCGTATTCGCTGCCGAATCGAAAAAGTTACAGTATCCCCTCGAGCACTCAAAGACCTCTCTGTTTTTTTTCTTTTTTTTTTTAACGAAGGCATTTCTCCACGAGGTAGATTTGGTCTTTTCATTCTCAACGATCGCAGACAATCGAACCTCGCTCAATGAGGGCGACCTTATTACCCACATCGATACCTCTTTGTCTCTCGCTATATATATATATATATATATATATATATATTATATATATATATATATATATATATATATATATATATATATATATATATATTTCACTTTTGTTTATGATAGCTTGCCCATAATCGATTTTCAAGTAAAGATACACGTATTAAATCGAATTTCAACAAGCAATATCAATTATTAATTTTTATCGTAACAGCGACTCGAAATTTCCAAGTTAAATGAAGACTAGTTTCAACTGAAGCAATCTACGTTCAACAGCAATCTCAATGCCAATACTGCAGGTCAGTTTGAAGTTAAATGAAGCATTGGGCTTATCGAATCAAGTTAGTTTTCTTGGTAATGAGGATCAAGTTACCTACTTTGGAATCCAGGTATGCTGATTGCTGAACCGACGCCAGTTTGCATTGGTATGAAAGGTCGCTACGAGTTGTAATAGATTCCGATACCGATTCTCCATCCCGGTTGGGATTCTATATGACATCTGTCATTGTTAATGAACTTCCATTCTTTTAAGTATCACGAGACCTATTCAGAATATCCTAGAAAAACCTCTTCTATTAATTAATAGATAAAACCAATCTTGTACTTCTTGCACTAAAGGGCGGCAAGAGACTAGACTTTTTAGAGAAGATAAAACACTCAAAGAGTCGGTAAAAATGGTAAAACCTTGTTAGTACAAAGAACTATAAAAAAAATATATTTAAGAGCAGTCAAAAACTGCCACCAGTTCAGCTGTAAAAGCAGAAGAATTAGAAGGAAGCTTCTTTTTAATTATATTACCACTAGTCACTACAGAGCAACCAACACCATCAGAACCCTTCGAGCCATCAGTGAATATATATGATGAGAATCACCATGTTCGGAAGCATGGTCCAAAAGAAACTTGCCCCTCAAACTGATCAACCAGAACTGTTGCGCCTGCTGTCCCTAATTGGGCAGATTTCTAGGCATGGTCTATTCCAAGGAGGAAACTTTGAGGGCGAAATTTCTGCTACTGCTGGGGGAAGTAATCCCACCTCCCTGGCAGAGCTTGCTAGTCGGACCTCAAGCGGCTTTGGCAGTCTCGGTCTATTTGGGGCTCTCTAACGTACTTATAGTTAGGGTTTAGCCTTGACGAAAGTATTCTTGATATGACTCTCAAGCCTAATTCTTCCCTACGGATAAATAGTGGGGGAAAACCTGACTCAACATATAGGCTTTCTGCTGGAGAAGTTCTATAGGCTCCCGTACAAATACATAAAGCCAAATTATGGACAACATCTAATTTCTGCAGTGTTGTCTTGCATGCTCAACCATAAACTTGACAACCATAATCCATTTTGCTTAGGCATAACACCTGGTACATCCTCAAAAGGGTAATTCGATCTGCCCCCCAATTAAAATTAGATACAACTTTAAGAATATTAAGACGAAGCTTCACGTTACATACAACTTCATTAACATGTTGAGTAAAAGTTAATTTCTTATCAAATGTAACACCTAGATACTTAATGCTATCTTCATAAGGTAAAATCGAATCTTTTAAAAACAGCGTAGGGATCTCTTCCACTCTTCCAGCCAAATCGTATAGCTTTGGTTTTTTCTGGTGAAAATTTTAACCCTTTAGCACTGGCCCATAATGTTGAAGCATTAATAGCAGTCTGGATCTTTTGACAAGCTTCGACAGCTGTAGACTTGCTACAGATTATTGCATAATCATCAGCAAAGGCCAGACCATGCACCCCAACAGGAACTTATTCTAGTAGGCGTTGACAGCTACTTAAACAAAGAGTGTTGGACTAAGGACGCTTCCCTGAGGTAACCCTTCTTCTTGAGGGTAAGCAGAAGAAATGTAAGAGCCCACTCGTACTTTCAAGTAACGTTCTGACAAAAAATCTTTAAGACAATAGAACAAATTACCCACAATACCCCACTCAACAAGTTGCAAAAAGATACCCCCTCGCCAGGTAGTGTCGTAGGCTTTTTCTAGGTCAAAGAACACTGCAACAGTCTGGTTTTGCACAGCAAAAGCATTCTGTATCTCCCGAGTAGGGAACATCAAAGGTCAGAAGTACTTCTATTTTCCTAAAGCCAAAACTGCCGATTAGATAAAAGATTCTTTGAATCCAAATACCACACAAGTCGAGCATTGACCATCCTCTCATAAATCTTGCTAACACAACTAGTTAGAGCAATTGGCCTATAGTTCTTAGGAAGGAAGGAATCTTTAAAAGGTTTTAAAACAGGTACAATAATCGATATCTTCCAAGACTCCGGTGAAGTTCCTGAAAGCCAAAAACTGTTTAAAATGTCTAAAAGAAATTGTTTTGTACTTCTAGGCAAATTAAAAATCATTGCGTACAGTATATCATCTTCCCCAGGAGATGTTGGGGAAGATAACGAGATTGCATGATCTAATTCTTTCATGGTAAAAGGAAGATTATACGACTCTGAATTTAAACTAACAGCAGGAACAACCGTAGTACCGTCCCTAATATTCCTGAATGCAGGAGAGTAATATAGGGCACTAGGTATATTAGAGAAATGCCTACCAAAGGTTTCTGCAACTTCTCCAGAATCAGATATGAGGAAGCCTTCAATTTTCAATATAGTCAAGGGAGGTGGAGAAAATTTCCCTTGCAGCTTTTGGATTCTGTTCCAGACAAACGACATAGGGGAATCATATTTTAATTCACTTATATATCTGATAAACGATTCCCTCTTTGCTTGCTTAAATGATTTCTTTTGCTTAGCAAGACCTCTTTTATAGATAATTTTATTTACCAAGCAAGGATATCTACGATATCTCTTGTAGCAAGTTCTTGTTATCTTTCGGCTCAAGGCGCATGCCATCACTCCACCAAGGTACTAGAGGACGACGAGGTTTACCAGAAGTTCGAGGAATAGACAAGCATGGCACCACACGCAATATACTGATTAAATGCTCATAAGCGGATGTTGGGCTCTGAAAATCTTTTATATCTTGATCAACTTCAGTAGATTTTTTGAATAATCCCCAGTCAGCCTCCCCTACCTTCCATTTTGGTAAACATGTAGATGGAATATTTTTCATAAACTTTAAGTGAATGGGCCAATGATCACTGCCATCATCATTCTGGTCTACTACCCACTGGTAATCTAACCTCAAAGACGAAGAGCAGATAGTGAGGTCAATGGCTGAGTCAGTTTTATGAAAAACATCATGTCTTGTAGGGGAACCATCATTCATTAAAGTGATGTCATTTAAGTCAAGCAGCTGTTCTATTATTAAACCCCACCGTCGCAGTTTGGCTCTCCCCAGAGGGTGTGCTTGGCATTAAAATCACCCATCAAAATGAAGGGTTTAGGAAGCTGGTCTATCAATGTCTGTAGATCGGTTATTTCTAGCTGACGAGGATTACCCTGCGCATCCTGCAATCTACTTTCTAATGATGGATCCAGGTATAAAGAACAAATAGTGATCCATTTATAATTGAAAATTTGAACTGCACAAGCCTGCAACACAGTGTTCAATTGAACAACCCTATGATTAACAGACTTGCGGACTATGATGCCTGTGCCTCCCTGAGCACGTACACCTATCAGGGATGGAGACCTATGGAATGAATAATTAAACCCTAGTTGGGAGTGTGCTCTCCCAACTTTTTCTCCTGAAGACACATTGCAGATAGATCATGATCCCTAAACAGAACCCCAACGAACTTGCTCTCTATTTGGTATAAAGCCACGGATGTTCCACTGCATGAGAGCCATTATTTAGAGGAAGGGATCTTAAAATTCCCTACTAATTTAGGAATCTGTGTCCTGGTGAGAGAGATCTTATCAGTTTTACCAGTACTATTTGACCTAGATCTAGGTGTTACAGATCTTTTAGAAGATGGGCTTTCACAGGCGCCTATGGGAAGTATGACTAGTGGGGCATTTCAAGTCTGCCGGCGACCAGAAGAGATGGTGGGGGCAGGATTGTGTTATCTGGAAGCTCTTAGTCTCAACTGGCACGTCAGCGGTGGATGCTTAGTTCAGTCGCTCAACTTTTGGATGAAGCAGGAGAGTTGTCGGATAGTGGCATCCATGTCTGAGCAACCCTTTTTAGGATCCACCCTCTGCTCACCCTGAATGGGGACGGGGACAAGAAAAGGTGCTCTAAACATAGTGTGCTTCAAACCTGCCTGCCTGGAAAACCGCATCCAGGGGGCCACACCACTTTGCGGTCGAAGAACTATACAACTTAAATTTGGAACATGGAATGTACGAACACTACTAGATGAAAATGAAAACAGACCCGAACGCAGAACTGCCTTTGTTGCTAGGGAGCTCCATAGACTTAATTTAGATATAGTGGCACTTTCTGAGACTCGTATCGCCGGTGAGGGACAACTGTGTGAAGAAGGTGGTGGCTACACATTTTTATGGAAAGGACAGGAACCTGGAACACCAAGACAGCATGGTGTCGGTTTTGCTGTAAAAAATAGCATGCTTTTCAGTTTAACAGAGTACCCAAGTGGCATAAATGAACGCCTAATGACACTCAGACTAAATCTTGAGGGAAATAAACATGCCACAGTGATCAGTGCATATGCTCCAACCCTTCTTGCAGAGGATCAAACAAAAGAATTATTTTATGCCGCTTTAGACACAGCTCTCACAGCTATCCCAAATGAAGACAAAGTAATCCTTTTAGGTGACTTTAATGCTAGAGTAGGACGAGGCAGTGACATCTGGAGAGGTACCATTGGAAAAGAGGGTGTTGGCAAAATTAATACAAATGGAACACTCCTACTCCCGAAGTGTGTAGAACATGATCTGGTAGTAACTAATACTCTTTTTAGGTAGAAAAATAAACTTAAAACCACCTGGCAACATCCAAGATCTAAACATTGGCATCTCTTAGATTACAATATAGTAAGAGCTCGTGATCGTAAGGATGTATTACTTACAAGATCAGTGACAGGATCCGAAGACTGCTGGACTGACCACCGCCTGGTATACTCTAGTATTAGGATGAAGATATTGACTAAAAAGAGAAACGCGCATGCACTAAAGTGACTGAAGTTTAATGTTGATTCACTTAAGAACGACTCGAATAAGCTTAAACTTCAGCTGTATCTTGCTAATAAACTAGAACAGGAATATCCACCCAATATTGTTGATCACTGGAGTAAATTTAAAGATTCTGTAATCAGCGCATGTAAAGAATCAGTTGGTCTGAAGAAATACGAACATCAAGATTGGTTTGATCAGAATGGTGCAGCTATTCAAGAGCTTATTCAAAAGGCCAGAAAATATCTGTTTGAACATCTGAATGACGCAAAGTCTGAAACAAAGATGAAAATACACCGCACGGCAAAAGCTCAGATACAAAATGCCACAAGGGAAATGAAAAATAAGTGGATGACAGACAAAGCAAATGAGCTCCAATCCTTCTTTGACAGAAATGACATGAGAAGCCTTTTCAGTGGAATGAAAACTATTTTTGGGCAGAGTTCCCAAGGGCTACCACCCTTATGTAGTCAAGACGGCACTCAACTCCTTCAAAACAATAATGAAATCCTGTGTCGTTGGAAAGAACATTTTGAAGAACTACTTAATAGAGACCCTGTGATACACGAGGATGTACTACAACAACTCCCTCATCTCCCACTGGATATGACACTTGCAGTGGTACCAACTCTAGAGGAAGTGGAGTTGGCTATCTTCTCTATGAAGAACAACAAAGCTGCAGGACCCGACAACATTCCTGCCGAAATATATAAATATGGAGGACCAACCTTACATCGTCAACTTCAACTAATTGAAAAAATCTGGATGCATGAGGAAATTCCAAATGATCTCATAGATGGAATTATCAACACAATGTATAAGAAAAAAGGGGACCGATCAGTTTGTGGAAATTACAGAGGAATTACCCTCCTGTCAGTAGCTGGAAAGGTCTTAGCAAGAATTCTCACAACAAGACTAACACCTCTAGCTGAGAAGATCCTACCTGAGTCTCAGTGTGGTTTCAGACCTGCTCTTGGTACAACTGACATGGTTTTCTCGGCGAGGCAGTTGCAAGAAAAATGTCGAGAACAACAAAAACCCCTTCACATGGGATTCATTGACCTGATTAAAGCTTTTGACAGTGTCAAGCGTGAGCTGCTTTGGGAGATACTATCTAGATATGGATGCCCACCAAAATTCATAAAGATCCTGAGGCTACTACATGATAATATGTCGGTGACTGTAATGGATAATGGTAGTCTTACTGAACCTTTCAAAGTTAATTCAGGCGTAAAACAGGGTTGTGTCGCTGCTCCTACCTTGTTTTCCATATTTATAACTGTTGTTTTGCACCTCATTCAAGATGATTTGCTTCCAGGTATCTCCATCAATTACAGAACAGACGGAGGAATATTCAATCTCAACCAGCTTAAGGCAAGAACTAAAGTCAATGTTACTGCTATTGTTGAGCTTCAGTATGCAGACAACAACGCTGTCTGTGTTCAAACTGAAAATGGTCTGCAAATTATACTGAATGCATTTGCAAATGCTTACTCTCGTCTTGGACTTTCCATCAACATCAGAAAAACCCAAGTATTATATCAGCCACCCCAAACTGAAGCCAGAGTTGCACCTACTATAGAAATTAATGGAGAAGCTCTAGAAACTGTAGACCGCTTCCCATACCTGGGCAGTCATCTATCTTCAAATGCCAATATAGTTGATGAAGTTCAATATCGTCTAAGATGTGCTAACTCAGCTTTTGGAAAACTACGCAAGAAAATTTTTGATGATCATGACTAGCGTGTTAACACCAAAATAAAGGTATATCAGACAATAGTCCTACCTATCCTTCTTTATGGTTCCGAAACCTGGACAACTTACCGACGCCATGTTAAAGCCCTTGAGAAATACCATCAGTGGTCCTTGCGAAACATTTTGAGAATAACTTGGGAAGACTGCCGCACTAATGTAAGTGTTTTTGAAGAGGTTGACTGCCTCAGTATTGAGGCCTTTATAATAAAAAGCCAGTTGATATGGGCAGGGCATATTGTCAGAATGGCAGACAGCCGCCTTCCTAAGCAGTTCATTTACTCAGAGCTAAGTGACGGGACTCGAAATGTTGGCAAACCAAAGAAGAGATTCAAAGACAGCTTAAAAGACAACTTAAAACTATGTAACATTAACTACAAAACATGGGAGACCGATACAGTGGAGCGATCTGCTTGGAGAGTTAAAGTGAAAGATGGAATTAAAAATTATGAAGAGAACAGAAAGCAGCATCTGGAGAACCGTAGAGCTGCAAGACAAGCTCGTCAGGTCCATCCACAGCCTCCACTCCCACCTAACAACACATGCCCCAATTGAGAGAGAGGTCAGAGAGGAAAATGTACATTAAACTGAGAAGGAAATATTAGCTTGTTTTTGCTCATCTTGATTGACCAATGTCCTTGTTCAAGTTGTAAGATAGACAGATTTCAGAAAGTGTGTTCAGGATCCCCGTAGAGGGGTAGTGCTGTCAGTGCACCTCACGATGTGCACTGTTGGCATTAAATATTACAACTGACATTCGAATTATTCAAATACCATTTGTAATTCGTTTTAATCGGGTATTTGTCTCATTAGTGAGTTAATAAGATAACCTTTCGGAGATGATACGATTTCTTTGTTAAATCATATATTGAATGTTAACCTTTCGTTCATGAATATGTTGGAACATATTTCCATTTAAGAGGCATCAATGATTAGTGGATATTGAACTCAACGACAGACAGTTATGAGTATTACTTATTTTACCTATGTCTATTTGGTTCATTTTTATATCTATTTTATTTATTCATTCATTAAACTGATCTTATTTACTTATTTAAATGATTCAATTTCATTTGTTTCTTTATCTATATAAGTAACGGAGTCAATACTTATCGAGTAAATAAGTTTTTCTGTCACTGACATATTTCATAATTTTAAAACACCAGAGATTACAGCAAGCCTTTTGCACATTGAATGAAATCACGTAGTGCAAGTTGAGTCCTGCAAATGGAAATCAAGTGTGCCTCCGACAGAGAAAAAGTCTGAAGAACCTGAGAGATTTAAATCTGGCTTTCCAAATCGGGAAGAATTTTGGGAAATGGGTCAGTTCCTTGAGAGAGAGAGAGAGAGAGAGAGAGAGAGAGAGAGAGACAGCGTTTTCCTAGGAGGCTTTTTTGAATAAGCAATTACCACAAAGTCTCGCCACTTTTTAGAACAATATTCAGAAAAGGTGGGTTTATCAGGGCTCTAGACTATGATTAGTTAAAAATATTCTAAGTTTAAACCGCCCTTTTTCATTCTTAACTTGAATACAACTTCTATAACGATTTCTTTATGTATTAAGATGCAGGTCTGTTCTACACTGCTCTAATTGATATTACATTTCTATTTATTAAAAGTATGTCTTTAAACATTGACTATTGATTCTTAGCAACTCGATCAAGTGCAGCTGATAAGCAATTTTTGGTCTTGGAATCCGAGCAAATGAAGTTACACTGAATATCACCGGTATTTTACAGGTTGATTTCTCCATTTTACTCCTCCATATCGTATTTTCATTTCAACATTTACTGGGACACGATTATTTCAGCTTAGAATGGGTGGGTTTGCAGCTGGTTTACAAGAATTTTAACAAAGATTTGGGCAACTACCCCTGCTTTGGTAAGGGACTGGTTTTTCGGTTGTTCCCCGTCTAACAAAAACAATTACAGAGATTAGATAGAGAAAGAGAACTCTTACTGATAAAGGATTATTTGCTACAGACCAACTAACTATTGATTTTAGTAAAAATACTATGTGACAGAGGGTTAGAATAGAATCGCAAAACATCAGATCCATTTCAAAGGAAATAAAACACCAAAAGAATTAAAAGCAACGTGCCCCAACACAATCATAATTTTTAACGTTTCATTCATTCCAGACATGAGAAGACAGAAAAGCAAAAAAAGTTAAAAAAAATTTATTCTTGAACTTCGAAGGTTAAAAAAAAGGAGGAAATCTAGTACCGCACCAATTTGAATTTGCGTTTGAAAGGAAACCGCCATCGAATATGGATATTTCCTCCAGGGAGGAGGACCCTTCCTTCCAGCCCAGTTTCCAGTCCAATCTAGGTCTATTTTGCATAGAAATATTTTCCACATAAAATTCATCTGGAGGATTGAGACTCTTCGTTTGGTCGTTAGGTACCTTGAGGTTGAGAGGCCTCGGCTCTCTCTCTCTCTCTCTCTCTCTCTCTCTCTCTATATATATATATATATTATATATATATATATATATATATATTATATATATATATATATATATACTATAATATATATATATATATATATATATATAGCTATATCAAAATCCATTGTCTTTGTTTAAAATGATACAAATATGAGTAATTCAAGGTATTTTCGATATATATATATATATATATATATATATATATATATATATATATATATATATATATATATATATATATATATATCACTCTGAAACATTCGAAAATATCTTTAATCTCTACAGACTTTTATATTCATTTAAACAAAAGCGAAGGATTTCGCTGTAACCAAATGGAGCTTAATCTCAATTTCCACGAACTTCATTTAACACGAAAATGATTTCACTTACATTACAGAGATTTCCGCAGACATGTTTAATCTGTATGAAATTTTATTCGTGTTCATTGGGTTAGATTGAAAGGAGCTTTAGATATTCTTAAGTAACCATGAATTTGGACTGAGCTCAGTCAAAGATTCTTAGTTGACTGCGGCAGGAGAGACCTTGACCCGAGGAAATGATTCGAGAACAAATGAGACTGAATCAAGCTCTGCTGATATTCTTTTTACTCTTAATGTCCGGTATAAATCTCCTTTGAGTTTCCTGGTGGCTACAGAGTCTCGCTCGAATGGGATTTGCGCAGGAAATTAGAACATTGCTCACCGGGTCATTCGAAATACTGCTCGGGGAATCTTCCAGAGCGACAATTTGCTGTGAAATATAGCAAGGCATTTTTTTCCAAAGAATCTCGGAATTATGAGTGAATCAATATATACATGATTTCTGTCTTAATATTGAGTGAAGTTGTCTAAGTTTTTTCCTAGGTTTTTATTTTGTATCCAGCATTTGGGTGTACTTTTTCAATTGTTTTTCTTCTCATACGTGTATATACATATATATATATATATATTATATATATATATATATATATATATATATATATATATATACATATGTATATATATATATATAATATATATATATATATATATATATATATATATATATATATATATATATATATATATATATATATTTTGTGTGTGTGTGACAGCCAACGCAAAAACGATCGGGATGTCACTCTTATGATTTGTTTAATACAAATCTTATACTTAATATTTATTTCTTTATATGTCTGGTTTTTCTAGCGAGCATTCTTACAGATATGTGGATAACTGCGCTGTAAAAAGCTTTTAGCAAATAATTTTGAAGAGAGAGACAAAACACAAGAGACTCATAAGCAACCAAACTTATGCATCGTATCAATCATTTAAAACTAGCATGCAAAAAATTTTAACAGTGAATACCAACGCGAACTTCGTCATGCATTTATTTACAAAACTGATGACTGTGCACTCTAGCCTCAGCTCCTAGAAAAGTCAAATTATTTACCATCTCAGGAGGAGGAAGAGAGGACCCACCAAAGGCACCAAATCAAATATTGGATCTCTGCTAAAAATACGAACTATTTCCTCTCCTGTGCTCACAGTTATGTATGTGATTTGTGGAAGACTGATTCCTTCCATTACAGTCATTTAGTCTTTTCATTTATAGGAAACGATGGGGATTGAGGGGAATTTCTCCATGTCTGTATGATGAATGTGTTCATTCCTCGTAGGGTTTCCCCCCTTCCGAAGAAATCGAAACCGAAAAACGTTAAATCTACTTTCACAACTGTATGTTAAGTAAAGAAAGCTTAAGAAAATGAAGGAATAGGAGGCATCCAGATTTTGAATAAGGTAATTACTAAAGGTTCTTTGCAGTGTCCCTTCGGCCCCTAGCTGCAACCCCTTTCATTCCTTTTACTGTACCTCCGTTCATATTCTCTTTCTTCCACTCGCTATCCACCCTCTACTAACAATTATTTCACAGTGCAACTGCGAGGTTTTCCTCCTGTTACACCGCTCAGACCTACCCACTCTCAATTTCCTTTCCAGCGCTGAATGACTTCATAGGTCCCAGCTTGGCCCCTGGCCTAAACTCTATATTCCAATCCATTCCAACAACAATGATTATCACCATCTCTTATTCCTCCTTGCGTCCATCTGCAATAAGAAGAAAAAAGGGCAAAGAAAAAAGATGGAAAAACCATAACATGGGTTTGTGATGATAATCCTGCTGGGATTATGTGCCTGCCGGGAAAAAAATCCATTTAGTCCCTGAAGGAAGGAAAGAAAAAAAAAAGGGAAAAAACGCTTATGCGGGAATATCTCATTCTTCTCCTCATATCTTATGATACTGGGCGTTTATAATCTTATTTATTTTTAAGGGCGAGTCTTATTATTGGTTATTTTTCATACCCTCACAAGTAATCCTGTAATCCTGCACGGGGATAGTGCTGTCAGTGCGCCTCTTGCAGTGCGCTGTACGCATTACTTAAGGTTCTTTGCAGCGTGTCCTCGGCCCCTAGCTGCAACCCCTTTCGTTTCTTTTACATTTTACAGTATCTCCTTTCATATTCTCTTCCAATTGATTCATGGTGCAACTGCTTTGAGGTTTTCTTCCTGTTACACCTTTCAAACCTTTTACTGTTAATTTTCGTTTAAGCGTTGAATTACCTAATAAGTCCCAGTGCTTGGCCTTTGGTCTAACTTTTTTATTCTGTTCAGTTCAGTACCTTCACAAGTTTTGAAGAATGAGTGATTTCCAAGAATTCATTGTTGGCCATATTTTTCTGAATTATTCTCAATGAGAATATTTTTGTGAAAAAGTTATTTTTAGCATAACAATACAATTGCCTTATAGCAAAAAAAATTATGTTCCTGTTCTTAGGGCCGGGTACTCACGATCAGAGAGAGAGAGAGAGAGAGAGAGAGAGAGAGAGAGAGAGAGAGAGAGAGAGAGAGAGAGAGAGAGAGATCTAGCAACAAACCTTTTGGTAGTATTTTCAATCCAAGATGGATTTTCTAAGTTGCTGCAACAATTGGCGTTTATTCTCAGTATAATGTCACCTCTCTCTCTCTCTCCCACAGTGAGAAGTCGGACGCCAACTGAAAAAGTTTGACAATGCAAGGGTAAATTTTTCGCGTGTAAGTGTGGTCTAATTGTAAAACTTTTTCTCAACCGCGTTTAGAGGAAACAGTCGTATCTCTCGATATGCCCGAACTTTTGACATTTTGTGCTTTTCTTCTGGACTTTTCATTGCCCTTTGGTTACTGTACAGGTTAATGAACACTACCCTGATGAAAAAACTACTGCAAGTTCTATTTCTTCCTAAAAATGTTTCGAATTACTTTCATTGTATAACACACTCAACAATTGGCGTTTTAATCACGAAACTGGTCCCATTCAGAAGTTCCCGAGACAAGGAAAAACATGTCCAAGTAATTGACTGTAAAGGTGTTACGTATAATACACCAACGCAGTGACGCAGCTTATTGCAATAAAGTTCTTGACGAGGCATATTAGTGGATACTAAATAATAAATTATCTCCTGCGTTTTTGCGGAAATGGCAGCAATGAAAATGACGATAATGGTAGCATTCAACGATTGTTTTGCACCCCCCCCCCCCCCCCCTCCCCCCCCCCCCCACCTACTATCTTATGGACAATAAGCTTATGACTAGAAAGCGCCATTATTATGGAGCTCTTTTGTTCAGAGACAGTCGAAACCAACAGGCAGCCTTCAATATCAACTGGTAAATCCCTATTTTCTGAATCTTGAGTGTACATGAAAATCGGGGTGGTACATAAGATCTTAATGGGTAAGAGTTCTTAGAATTCCTTGAATATTTTTGAACACGTGATATTGAAATAAAATAAAATCTATTGGGAATTGCTTCTCAACCAGAATGGAATTTCCTTCAAGGGGTGAACTTCAGAGCCGGGCGATGGGGGAGAGGAATCGTGACAACAGTTGGCAGGCTGAAACTGACTCCAGGACCACACAAAACGCAGTATGCAACGGTCCTCACTACTGAGAGGTCACGCTGGTCTTTCTCTCCACTATCTTGTGTGTGTGTGTGTTTATGTGTGTTAGTATTTTGTCGCATAACGTTTGGAAT
The DNA here is from genome assembly GCF_015104395.2 of Macrobrachium nipponense. Classification (NCBI taxonomy): domain Eukaryota; kingdom Metazoa; phylum Arthropoda; class Malacostraca; order Decapoda; family Palaemonidae; genus Macrobrachium; species Macrobrachium nipponense. The sequence continues at coordinate 66,332,320 of NC_061092.1, forward strand.
GCACCTTTTGAGGCAGGCAATTTTCGGAAAGGGTGCATGGGCCAAGAAAGGTTGAGAACCACTGGTCTAGAGTAGCATATCTGATGTGTGGAACAAGGAAAATCCGGACGTACAAAAGAGCAAAAAAAGAAAAAGTAAATAAATTCACTACATACATCACGCTGCAGATTTCCCCAATACTGACAACGGAAGCAATACTATTTGCATTCGATACCGATGTTTCCAACTTGCACTGTTTTTATGAGAACCAAAGAATTTTCTGTCCTTTACCCCGTTATCCAGGTTACTCGAAACAAATTCTTTTGCCTCACTAAATGTTGTGATGTTTTGTTTTCCTTTTCATGCATCCATATGAACATAGTTTGCTCCATCTTACCTTTAATCAAAACACTAGAATTTTTTTTCTAAACCTTCCAAAATTCTTTAGTTGATCTTCTTCATTTCCTCATTCAGAAATGTATAATATCAAAGCATTAACAACAACAAAATATGATTTATTTTCATGTCCATGTCACAAGATACTTGTAAATTTAATACAAATTATATTATTTACATTTTCTATAAGATGACGGATATATTAGTAAGTGAACTTGGGCTCCATTCTGAAATTGATAATCATGAACACGATACAGATTAATAGTGATAATCCTGTCTACAAACCGAGAACGCCCAGCTTCACCTCATTATCAACTCTAGTCTTGATGCCAGATGTGTATATCCTTAGTCCTGGGGACAGAATTCAATGGAGATCAGAGAGGATGAGGATTCAGAATCATTATTTTAAACTAAATAACATGATGTCCTTCAGGCCAAACTTTCTCTCTCGGCTGGAAAGCGACCTGCCTCTAATTCCCAGTGTCAGACCGATCAAAGCTGGATTCCTCCTCCTCTTTCACTTAACCGCGACGCCTTTATGCAATGAATATGCAACTGTGCAGTAGTTCGGTGCAAACGTTTGTTCAAAAGGAAACTGATAGAGATGTACCTCTCGTATGGCAGTCTTTGAGGAGAAATTTGTGTCCTTGGCAGTTCAGATAAAATAATGATTTGTTCTCATAGGATTAATGGCACAACTATCTGGAACTTTACAGGTTATTGGTTCAGATAACTATATATATTACATTTCACTTTTTGACTTTACAGTATAGTTCCAGAGTGAATTGCTTTTGTAAGATGTGCCTCTCCTGTTCCGGTCTCATTACAAAAACTGTTAATGGTAATCACTCGCGGAAATGGTACGTTTACCTGCTACCACGCAACCCAAATATTTGTGCCCTCTTAGGCCTTGCTTTGTAAACTTGATCCTGATGGATGGTTATTTAGATAGGTTTTAAAGGAGAAGGGGGTGGGGGGGGGATGGACCCCTGGGAATGTGGGCATACAAAGTTGTTAATGTTTGGCTATCATATTGGGGGAAGTACCGTAATTTCTATTGTTCAATAACCAGGTAAATTTGAAATAAGTATTGATGATCACATTAATAGCAATTAATCATAGGGAAAGATGTACATTTTTCTCAAAATGAAAATAAGGCAGGTATTAACTTTTGAAAGTAGTCTGGTGTATTTCTTTTGCGTGAACAGATTTTTTTATTCCGCATATCTAATTTTGAATAATACCTACAGGTTTCAAGACGAATTCCTGTCAGTTTCCTGTTTCAAATGGGCAAAGGACCAGCGTAAAGAGTGAGTATATCCAGTGCATGAAGTCCTTTTCAATCACGGTCATGGTATGAGTTTGGTATAACTCTGCGTATTCAATAATTTTCAATGTTGTCAAATGTATTCTGATGCAATATTAACAATATTTGTTCCACTTAATTTTAACCGATAAACTCCTCTATAACTGAAGGATTTTCATACCACCATTATATGAGAATGCTAATCCACAAGTTCAAAGAACAAAAACCACTGATATGAACCCTTGAGAAAACGAATTTAGACCACGGTCCAGTAGAGTAGCTTGGTACCAGTTGCTTGCACTTTTTTTTTTTTTTTTTTTTTTTTTTAATAGTAGGCTTTTTTACAAAAGACTATATTCCGAGCGGCATTTATGATTCTAACTCAGGCAACGATTTTTACATGGAAATCTTCAAATGAAATAACTTGTACGAATTAAGTTATATCATCTAATTAATCACGTATATACAAGGAAATCATCCAATGAAATCAGTCAGACGAATCAAATTAAAACGCCTAGTCGAATCAAATTAAGTCACGTATATATGGAAATCATTTAATTAAATCGCTTAAACGAATCAAATTAAATCACATGTGAATCAAATTAAACCAATTAGACGAATTAAATTAAATCCCGTATATATGGAAATAATCACGTTAAATAACTTAGACGAATCAAATTAAATCACGTATATATGAAAATAATCAAATCATATAACTTAGACGAATCAAATTAAATAAATTTGGAAATCATCACAGCAAATCACTTAGACGAATCAAATTGAATCACAAATACATGGAAATCAAATCAAATCACTTAGATTAATCAAATTAAGTCACATATACATGGAAATCATCAAACTAAATCAAATATACGGAAAGTTGTATTCATGTGCCAGTTTGAATACGGGATTGCCTGTCCACCAGTGGTTCCTTCGTAGACTTCAAGATATTTTCTTATGAATGGGTCTTCATCCAGTCACCTTTGCGAATAATCAAACATTTCCCTGCTCTGCTTAGTTTCCAAGATATGTTTGCATTCATATCTGGGTGTGAATTGTTTCTATGTATTAGTACATAATGCACTATGGAAAGAAGGAAATACGGGGAAATAGGGCCAGTGTCAGTGTGCCATAGATACACTCGCTTTGATTTAGTAAAACTTTCCTGTTTTCAAGTTTCTTTTCTTGAATCATAAGTAGATTCATTTTACATGTCAAAATTTACATATCCTTTTGTTCGTTTGTAAGGAAAGAGCCGAGAGAGAGAGAGAGAGAGAGAGAGAGAGAGAGAGAGAGAGAGAGAGAGAGAGAGTTGAGGTTCTAGCTTGAATCATAGGTACGACGAGCTTTATATATGTCAAAATTAACATATCCTTTTGTTCGTGTGTTAGGAAGGAGCCTTGAGAGAGAGAGAGAGAGAGAGAGAGAGAACTTGGCATGACCACCATCCCCCAGAAATTTCCTCTTCTCACGAGAGAATACCGTAATTCTTCGAACACGCGAGGGAGAAGAAGAATGTCGGAGAATAATAAGAAAGAAGGCAGAAAGGCTTTAGAAATGCTTCAGTGCACAGACGACATCAGGTTACCAAAAAAGGATAAATAAGCCCAGAGAATGAGAGTTGTGCACCAGAATACAGATTTACACTCTGTCATATTCTCACGCGAAGTGGAACGAGTTCGAACGTCTTTTCTGCAGTTCAGAAGGAAGAATTATCACTGAGCCCAAGATTAGTGAAAAACACGCACACGACATTTGGTAAAGAATGGAATATGTTAAATGGTACGTCATGAAAGGAAAATTTGAGTAATAAATATAATAGTCAAGAGTAAGTGGCAAGGATTGTGCCAATGAAACAGGACAAATTATTATATGAAAGGTGAACAAGGTATTTCAAATTCTTTTTAATAAGGCATTACACCAAATCATAACAAACAGATAGAGGAAAGGCATCTGCAGAATAACGAAGGATTTGTGTTTCGTTTGAGATGAGTAAGATGACGCCATGCTATAGTGGATTCACATCAACCGTGCATTTGATGTCTAGGCCATTCCCCTTACGTCCCGCTACTGAGTGGCTGTTGATAAGCCAATCACAGGGCTCGAAACTCTCAGTCTCTCGCGAGAGTTCACATAGGCAGGATGCATGTTCCACCTCTACTGAGGGATACTTTTGAAAGACGTATCCCTCAGGAGAGATGGAAAAAGTATATCTTAGTTTTACCAGACCACTGAGCTGATTAACAGCTCTCCTAGGGCTGGCCCGAAGGATTAGATATTTTTACGTAGCTAGGAACCAATTGGTTACCTAGCAACGGGACCTACAGCTTATTGTGGGATCCGAACCACATTACATCGAGAAATGAATTTCTATCACCAGAAATAAATTCCTCTGGTTCCGCGTTGGCCGAGCCGAGAATCGAACTTCGGACCATCGGATTGGTAGCCGAGCGCGAAACCCACTCGTCCAACGAGGACCTAGGAGAAGTGGAACATTGATCCTACCCATGTGAACTCTCGAGAGAGACTGAGAGTTTCCAGCCCTGTGATTGGCTTATCAACAGCCAATCAGGAGCGTCGTAAGGGACTGGCCTAGACATCAAATGCACGGTTGATGTGAATCTACTGTAGCTCTGGTGACCTGCTCTTTTCCTTCCCCAGATGTTACCTGGAGGAATGAAAGAAGAAGGACCGAGAATGGAACTCAGTAGCGTGAATTTTCAGTGATCCTGTGACAAATAAAAAGAAGTAAAAAATGCGCTGAACTCTCTTCGGCGTAATCGAGTTTCCCTCATAACATATAATCAAGGGTACCGAAAATAGATCTATCTTTCGGTGGTTTCGGTATAATGTTGTATGAGCCGTGGCCCGTCAAACTTTAACCACGCCCCGTGGCGGTCTGTCCTATACAGTTGCCAGATGCACAATTATGGCTAACTTTAACCTTAAATAAAATAGGAGCTAATGAGGCTAAAGGATTGCTATTTGTTCCGTTTGACGATTGGAGGGTGGATGATCAACATACCAATTTGCAGCCCTCTAACCTCAGTGGGTTCTTAAGATCTGAGGGCGGACAGAAAAAGTGCGGACCGGTAGACAAAGCCATCTCAATAGTTTTCTTTTACAGAAAACGAAAAAGTGGTGTAGCTCCATGAAAATTCACTTGCCAAAGTAAAGTAGACCTTGAAAGTCTTAACGAGATAGGCAGCCACTCCTCCTGGAAGCCAATTCCCTCGATTATGTTCTCCGGAATTTCTTTCTTCTCTTCTTCTTGAAGCATTTTGAAAATTGCGAAGATCATGTGTATTGCCCATTATTATTATTATTATTATTATTATTATTATTATTATTATTATTATTATTATTATTATTAGTTGTTGAATTTCCCATTCTCTCTCTCTCTCTCTTAATATCTCTCTCTCTCTCTCTCTCTCTCTCTCTCTCTCCAATAAGACCTACTTAACAGGCATTTACAGAAAGCCATTATTATTGATTATTATTATTATTATTATTATTATTATTATTATTATTATTATTATTATTATTATTATTATTATTATTATTTAAAGAAGCAGAATGCTAAAAGCCCAAAAGTCCAATAAGGAACGAATTCGAGTACAGGATATGAAAATGATTAGCAAATAATAAATTTTGTAATAGATGACAGGAAACAGCAGATAATAAAACTTACGAAACGAGATAAATGAGACAAATGATAAACAAACTAAGAAGTGAAAGCAACGAATAATCACCCAAATGTCGAAAACGAATAAAGGTTAGAGAAAGTATAGTTGTTGAATAAAATCATTGGCGACAATACAGAATAACATGAAATAAAGATGAAGAAATCATATAGTATAAAACAAACTGATATTTACTCTGATTCGTCTTAGAAGCAAACTGAAGCACAATTGATCGCCAATCAGACAGAATTTCTGAAAACTTTTTCTTTCAAGTCCTGTTGGAAAGCAATTTGTCTCTCTGACGATTGGGAAATAAGACGAACTGCCCTGCTCGTTAGGAACCAAATGACAAGTCGTAAACAGGGCACAGAAGGAAGAAATGAGAACTTTATCATATCTTCACAATAAAGATGTTTTTTCCCTTCACTTGGGTTATTGTGTAAATGAAGAAACGAAGAATGGGACAGATATGAGAGGGACGTTCGATGACGGTAGAAAATTGAATTACAAAAAGGGGGACCCCCTATTTTCAAATATAATCGAGGTATTTTCCTGTGACTGAGCAGCTACAACAGAGTACATGTCATGGGCAAATATGTTGAAAAATTATGTGCAAATTACTGGCCAATACTCAACCGCACCTTGTCAAAATCAGTACCACTCAAAAACGCATCTGGGACTTCCACGCCCTTTCACAAGATGGAAGACATTATGTAGTAAAATTTATCTAGTAAAAGCTTTTAAAAATTTCAATTTCATTATCCCTCAAACTTTTATGTTTCTGCTGATGTCATTCCTTTCCACTTGAGTCGACAGACCTCAGCATTGTCTGTCACACTTTTGTTTATGAAATTCCAACCGACCGCCCCCTCCCCTACAAAACTCGAATCTAGCCTTGGAATGCCGGAGTCATCTGTTGTTGGGAAAAGCAATGGCAACTTGATACCCAGAAAATTGGAACTGGCTACAGCCACCATAATCGCAAGCATTGAGCATTCAGCAAGACAATACACTATCTAATTGTCTGTGACAAAGAGAACGTTAATCTGTGTCACTTGTGCTACTTCACACATCCCGTGACCTAGAAACCTACCATTTTTCAGAGGGGGAGGAGAGTTCCTTCATTAAAGACGTTTTCAGTCATCTTGAGTTAAACTATAGAGATGCCATAACCGATTCCGCCATCATATCTGTCGCCGAATCACGAGATGGCTCATTATCGCAAACCTCCTACCTCGTTGTGTTTGTATATCTGATGATGATAAACGATGTCAGTTATATAATGAAATATTTCTTTCCATGTTAAAATATGCGACAAGAACAAGGGATATGAAATGACAGCGCTACAAGAATAAGAATAATGGATTCTCTGTGTAAAATTGCAGACTCGACACAGTATGCCAGTTTAATGAACTCTACATTTATTTTACACAATACGGTACCCTTTTGCAGGAAATATCTTCCGTGTGAAAGAATTATATTTTCAACAGGTATCTATCACGAACCAATTAACCTGAAGGATTGAACAGTAAACACCCAGATTTTTTTTTCTAATCTGAGATTGAATGTGCCCTCGTTAATGTAGTTTTCGAATGCACGTATCAGCTATTTTGACATGAAATAACTGGGCTATTTACAGAAATTCACCTCAAATAACGATAAATCCATGGGCAAAACTTTTTTTTAATTTTAATAAAAAAAAGTCAAACAGAAATTGGGCTTGTTTCGAAATATACGTACATACCCACCCACACACACGCAAAC
>NC_061092.1:66344447-66353518 GCF_015104395.2 Macrobrachium nipponense
TTTAATCAAGAATATTGAATATTCTCTTTGCATGTAAGAATGTAAATGTTATATGGAGGATGTTGAGACAGGTAATATAGTCCATGTATTTCTGTAGTATATTAAATACAGGGTAACAGATATCTCTCTCCAAAAAGAAAAAACATGAAGCAGCCACTTCTGCATGAAAATATTCGATGTCTCCTGAGGTTTTCTTATATTAAAGTGGTCTTGAAGAATCTCATTACCCTGTTGACGATACTCTTGTTTTTCCTCTTCGGTTGCTTTTCCATATCAGCGCCATGTCCGTGTGAAAGAAAGAGTGGCCACTTTTGGCTGCTAGATTATATTGTTATAATTCTGGATAGTTGGCTGAGAATCAAGCAGATGGAAAATCATATTTCTGAATTCTTAGAACTGAAGTTTCTTTCGCCCTTCCTGGATAATAAGGATATTAGCTGGTATAGTGGTTAGTGTCGTGGAAAGCCACTCGGATGTCGCGGGGGTTTTGCGTCTCCCCCCAGGCCGATGAAAAATCACTGGCTCTGTATCATGATCAGTTACTGCTGCATTGTGGGATCTGCGGTGGGAGATTGAAACCAACATTCTTTGGAAGCTTCAATTTCAAGTCATTGGCTCCTTTGGTGCTCTTGTTCCATGTGAATAGGTTTCGTCTACTAAAATAATAATAATAATAATAATAATAATAATAATAATAATAATAATGAATAATAATAATAATAATAATAATAATAATAATAATAATAATATCTAATAATAATGATAATAATAATAATACTAATAATAATAATAATAATAATGATAATAATAATAATAATAATTTTAGTTGGGAAAAACTCTATCGCGAGAGTATATATAATGTTCTAAGGGGTCCACAATAATAAAAAATTGTTGCGAGGACTGAAGATGAACCCAGGGAAGGGTTCGAAAGCGTTTTGTAAAGGATTTTAAAATTCTACACGAACTCGTAACAATTTTTTACTATTGTGGACCCCTTAGAACAAAAATAATAATAATAATAATAATATACAATGAGAGGAAAACAAAGTGACTGTATTTCTATGTGTCATGGCAGACGGCTATATGAAGCTAATGATAAGCAAGTTATTTTAAATACATAGAAAAAAGGAGAGAGTTCCTAAGAGCCAGGGTTCGTCATCTTCAAAAATCAGTGGGAGAAGGACATTATTCAGGAATTTTGGCCAGGAAAAGTCAAAGAAAAAAATCACAATATTTCTTGGGGTTACGATAATCCCCAACGTTCTTGTACAAAACACTCTGCAAAGGTGGATACATAGTTAATAAAAAAAAAAACTCCCTCCGTCAGAGCCGTAACATGAATATAACTCCCGCTCACAAGACCGAATTTTGAAACTTCCATCATGGGTGTACCAACCAAATTAACTGATCAGGTGCTAAGGTTTATAATATAACTTGATAACCAGTAAACCGAACAGCACTCGTAGCAGGTCTTAGGCTAAGGCCCCACCGAATCCGTCGCGGCGCGTCGCGTGCGCCCAACACGGCTAAGCGTTTTGTGTGTTTCGATCAACTGTCATAGTTCAAATATGAGTGGCCCCACACGGCGCATGAGCGTGCGTGGCGTCAAGTGCGTTGCCGGACTGGACGCACAAGGAACAAAACGTTTTGTTTTTAGCCGCACGTGGACGTGCGTCTCCGAGCTGGGGTCCACATGAAGGAAGAAATTGAGGTAGACCTACAACAACCTGCATTTGAACCACCTGCCCAACTTTAAGTTATAATCAAATGTGATGATTTGTGGTTATGATAAAGGATTCATGTAGTTTTTTTTTATTATATTCTAATGGATACCTTTATGTAAATACCTTTGTTGCAGAAGTTACTGTATCAGTGTTCAGTTTACACACACACACAATCTACGTATCTTAATTTCTGTATTAAATAAAATAAAGTACAACTTTACAAATTTCGAAATCAGTAATCCTTCCCTCAGAGTTACTACAAGTTTTCTTTTTACGTTGATACTGATTTTTTTGTAATTGATATTTCGTGAATAAGTCAAAAATTTTTCGGCGGCATCCGACAATATTAAAAAAACTTGTCTGGGCGCTGTCGTAACTTATGAAAGTGTTTGCATATTCTCCACCCTTTCCTCGTTTTCAATTTATGTCATGAGTCCAGATTTCCCTACTATTCAACGCCTCTAATTTGGTTGACAGCAACGAGTCACAACAAAACCTCGCGCGTTCCCTTCATGACGGGAAGTGTTGCAGAAGTTTGAACTGTCTGTTTTGTACCGTCACTCGTTTGTCTGGTTGGGCCACTCTCGCAGAAGACGGACACGCTCATAGACGGATACCCGTGTTGGACGCACGCGACGCGCCGCAACGGATTCGGTGGGGCTTTAGCCTTAAGACTGTGTATACCTTCCTTATCAAGTGGTACTTTACTGCTTGGAACATCGCGTCCTCCTGCATCAAGCACTTTCTGCTTTCCTAATGCAAAAATGTACGCTATGTTCACGTCAAGGTTCTCTCATCACTCGGAGGGATTTATCATTCCCTGTGACGAGTTGGCTAAAGCGGGGAATTAGTAACTACTTACTCTCCATAGGGAGTGGGGCTGGGGGTAGGTGGCAGGTTGGTCCGATAGTATTCCAATAGCATCGACCCTTTGATTGGGTTTGCGGGTTTGTTAGACGCGTCTTGACGCATCTGTGGAACTAGATCCAAGCTCCAGTCTGCTGCGTCAGGCAAAGGTTTTTTTTTTTAAAGATCAGCAGGTAGTGTAGGCCTCTGGAACGAGATATAATTAGCATATGCCTTTCAGTCTTCTTTGGCCGTTAAACGAAGCAGTCAGTCAAAACTAAGACGTCTGGTTTTTGTGCCTCTTATCAGTATTTATAGATGCGTTAATACTTTAATGGCGGATATTAAACCCGTAAGATGAGCGGACGCCTTATTTGTGTCAGTATTAGGAAGTTTACTGAGGAAACAAAACTTGGAGGCAAGAAAGGCTTTGGATGCTATCCTTCTAAACGCTCTTCGTTTATGCTAAGACTGTAATTGAGAGAGAGAGAGAGAGAGAGAGAGAGAGAGAGAGAGAGAGAGAGAGAGAGAGAGAGATCAAACAAAAGTATTAAATCAACTAAACGAAAGTCAAAATATACTTAGTATATTTCATAAAACGATGAAGAAGGGAAAGTTTAAATAGGGATAATTGTATGCAATCTGTTTACTAATTGTTAACATTCTTAATCGTTTTCAACTACTATTCTCAATATTATTGCTGCCATTACCATTATTACGAATACTATTTCTATACGTCTTCAGCGACTGCGGATATTGCCGATTTATTTTTTATCATGTTATCTCATGTATCTGGTTTGTGTATGTTATTGCCTCTACTTGCATATTCTACGTATAATGGCCTAGAGCTGAAGTAAAATTTATTATTAATATTGAGTGTTATCAAAATGTAGCCTATGCATTACTGAAAGACAGAAAATGAAATTCTGAAAAGATACTTTCCTTCACTCCTACTTATCAGTTTCTGTGATCCGTATTCTTCAAAAGAAAGTATTTTTTTAGTATTGTATCATATTTTAATTGATTTCATTTCAGACCATTTCATGATCAGTCGAAATCGGGTCGTCACTTTCTTTTCCATATATTAGTGATAATGCATTTCCCCTAAAATCTTTCATTATTAATCATATTATTTCCCCGCTCCTCATCGAAAGATTTCTCTCTCATATTTTCATTTTTTTGATCACCTTTCGCTAGTTTTTGGAGACGCCCCTAATTCCTTTTATCACCTACTTCTTTATTTCTGCTTTTTTTTTTGTGTGTCATTCCTTCTCATAATAACATGTTTTCTTTTTCTTTTGTTTTGATGATATGAGTTCGTTCGTTCGTCTGTTCTTCTTCCTTCGGGATTGAGCAGAACTTATTCGCAGGAAAGGCTCATGTGACGGTCAGTGATTCCGTTTCGACAGGAGAGCAGATTACACCGTAATGGCATTTAGTTCTCTGTTGAAACGGTTATTCATATCTATACACATAAGGGCCGGAGCTGGAGCTCAAAGAAGATATATCACGAAGGAAGTAGTAGGGAAAGGCATCCTCATCCTTTAACAGTTTGTTTAAATGCCGATGTTTTCGCGACGAATTCCGAGTCGCATTTTCAAGGCTAAAAATATATAAAATTGCGAACGTTATAATCAAATTAATTTTTGATATAAATTGAATTAATTTGAGTAGGAATGTTCGCAAATTTTATATATTTTCAGCCTTGAAAATGCGACTCGGAATTAGTCGCCAAACGTCGGCATTTAAACAAACTGTTAAAGGATGAGGATGCCTTTCCCTACTACTTCCTTCGTGATATATCTTCATATATATATATATATATATATATATATATATATATATATATATATATATATATATATATATGTGTGTATATATATATATATATATATATATATATATATATATATATATATATATATATATATATATATATATATATGAAGTCAAGGTAACTACAATCAAAGCGCGTTATATGCACGGGTCGCTTTGTCAGCTTTGATGAAATAAGGGCAGGGAGGAGGACGGTCTATCTTTCCATATGTGGGAGAGGTTCTGTTATTGAGTCAATTTGAATATCATATTTGGCGTCCAAGATACAATCATTATAGCATAAGAGTAAGCTCATTTTATTGTCCTTGGATCTATTCCTCATTCACTTAGGAATATCATATTACACAGGCAAACTATTTGCAACATTGGTTCATTATGTTTAAAATACATTGTCAACTATTGTATTGCGCAAGAACAGTAACATAGCGGAGAAGAGTGAGCAAGAGCAATGTTCAGTTGGAAATACTCGTAAGAATTCAAGAAGCTCCGCTTCTCTTTTTCAATATTCGATGTTAATTTTGTAAACTGGACTCACTGGGAAGATTTTTTTTATTCTATATTTCCGGGCAAAAATGAAAAAAAAATCTTGTCTAATGACCTAAAATTCATGACAAAACCAAAAGTCCAGAATCAAGGGTTGAGGTCCTCAGTCTTACTGGGTAGGCCTAACACAACCGCCGCCCCCCCCCCCCCCCCCCCACACAGTAGTAATCCTGTTATTTTGCAGACCTGGTTCCCTCACGCACAGCTGTGCAGCTCCTGCTGCTACAGAAGATGTGGTCAACCACCACTGAATATTCATGACCTCAGGTCACTGAAACATGGCGGTTCTCCTCCTTGGAGTAGTTATTGTCAGTCCAATAGAATTAATCAAGATTGGCAAGATACATAAATACTAAAAAAACACTTGCTGGACATTGCAAACAGATTTGCAGCAGTGTTATTATTATTATTATATTATTATTATTATTATTATTATTATTATTATTATTATTATTATTATTATTATTATGTCGCAGTCCTCCAATTCGACTGGGTGGTTTTTACAGCGTAGGGGTCCGGATTGCATCCTGCCTCCTTAGGAGTCCATCACTTCTCTTATTTATGTTTGCTGTTTCTAGGAGCACACTCTTCTGCTTGAGTCCTGGAGCTACTTCAGCATCTAGTTTTTCCAGATTCCAGATTCTTGGGATCATGCCTTTATTCCTATTATTATTATTATTATTATTATTATTATTATTATTATTATTATTATTATTATTATTCAAAAGACGAACCCTGTTCATATGGAACAAGCCCAAACGGGGCATTGAATTGAAATTCTCCAAAGAATATGTTGTTCATTAGAAAGAAGTAAGAAGAGGTAAAAGGAAATACGAAAGAGATCCCACTTAATGAATAAGGAAAAATTAAGTAAGAAATGTTTATATATATATATATATATATATATATATATATATATATATATATATATATATATATATATATATATATATATATATAAATATATGTGTGTGTGTGTGTGTGTGTGTGTGTGTGTGTGTGTGTGTAGCCACACGTACGTTTTTTCATGTGGGCGCGGACAATGATAAATTCTTTTGAAGTTGATGGATACACGCTCGTTCTTTGAGTGCTTTTTGGTTATAAGATGTCGAATGAATCTGCTGAGTCTCTTGGAGACAAAGGTGAAAGTATGAGGTTTTAGCCCTCGCTCATTTTCGTGCCGAAGGCGAATGCTGAAAGTGTGCTACATTTCCTTCTTTATTTATTTTTTTAATGAATTTCGTCCAGACACAAAAGGCGTAAATACCGAAGCCTTTCAATTTGCAGCCGCGTAATTGACTATAATGAATGCAGGTGTTGACTATGAATGCAGGTGTGTTGATAAATAGAACTTTCATTGAGGGAGAGAGAGAGAGAGAGAGAGAGAGAGAGAGAGAGAGAGAGTTTTACCATTTATTCTCCATAACTTATGTAGTGTCTATTTGTCCTTGCGGATCGTGATATCTGAGATGTGTCCTAATATTATTGCGTAGTGCATAAGTATTTTCAAGCGAAAGGTCATTGCCAGCCAGCACTCGATTACTCGCCCCAGCGCCGAAACTAGGAACAATCCCGTCGGTTGCACTAAAGTGTAATAGTTAGAAAGGTCGTCAGGTGCTTTTGTTGCGTAAACATTTACATATGCAATAAGACATCGCTGCGTATGTCGAACATCCCAATACGCTCCGGTACCCACTTCCTTTACGAGCGAAGAGAAAAGAGGGGAGACAGAAGCAACAAAATGGCAGTTGCTATGACATCTCAAGAGTAAATTCAGGACACTCCCCTCGATTTCCCTCATCCGTACACTTATCTATTTATTTACTTTTGTATTCATTTATTTATTTTCTAATAACTGATATCCCCTTTCTGTATTTCCCATTACCTTCTGTTACTTCTTTCGAATGAAGACCATAATATTCTTTGGAAGCTTGAATTTCAAGTCAGTGGGCCCTTTGGTTGGGTTGTTCCTTATGAACATGGTTCATCTTTTGAATAATAATAATAATAATAATAATAATAAAATAATAATAATAATAATAATAATAATAATAATAATAATAAATAATAGTAAACTGTCAAATCAGACATGAAAGGTTAATCGAGTGTGTCAGTCTTTTTATTTTTAATCTTCTTAAAGGTCTAGTTATGCAGAGTATATCAGAATTCGTCATCCTTGTGCTATACTGTCAAATTGGAGGCTTCGCTCAGTCGTCGATTAATAAAAATATGTAAATGACAGTTTTTTGGGGGCCATTATAACAGTTTATTCGACAATGAACTGCATTAATAAATGGAATAGTCTAGTTTAGCCTTTATCAAAACTCACTTGCACGATTCATTCATGCGTGTGATTTGAGATTATGATATTATATATAGTATATATATATATATATATTATATATATATATATATATATATATATATATATATATATATATTGCTTTAAGGTGTTTATAGAAAGTTCGTGTCTATGTCCCGTATTTCTTCGATTTTCACTTTGCATCAGGGTATGCGGTGATGTTTGGAATATACAAGGAATTATCTTTTTTTTTTTTTTCGTTCACCCTAGGGACGTGTAGTAGTCGTTCCAAAATCAGTATGTGAAGAACATTATACAAAGAGTCTTCAGAGAAACCACAGCACAATGTAGGGATAATTTCACGGTTGGGACCTGGTTCTGTATATGAATAATATAGGCATCTACCTTCTCCTCAAAATGGGAAAGGTTCTTTAGAAATGATAGAGGGTAGAGAGAGCGAGAGAGACTCTCTCTCTCTCTCTCTCTCTCTCTCTCTCTCTCTCTCTCTCTTTAGAGGCATTACTTTTCTGGTCCCAGCTTTGTGAAAGATACCATGAAAATAAAACTACATTTAAATTGTAATATTTTCCCAGTAACTGCTGCCAATAGAGCATTATTTCGAACTGTAAGACGTTATCGATTTTATGAGAGAGAGAGAGAGAGAGAGAGAGAGAGAGAGAGAGAGAGAGAACACTTCAGAGGGCAACACAAAACCTCTGAAGCCACATTATGAGTCGGTGTGATCCTGCAAAGGCTCCAAAGGCTCCAAAGACTTCTCTTTGCAACGGGTTGCGTTGGAAATGGGAAGTTGCTGTAGAACAGCTGTTGTTATGCTTTAAGTAATGATGTCAGCTTTAGAGACTTTCTGGGGAGACGACACAAAGAAAGAGGGTTGTGTGTTGGGGGTGTGGCAAGGATGAATAAAATGAAAAGAGATGTGGCTGATATAATTCCTGAGAAATAGTATATAATTAAATTAAAGAAGAATGCCAGTACTATTTCTAGTTCTAAGACAAAAGGTGATTATGAGTTTTTTTTCCTGCCTCTTATACCCCGCAGAAAAAAAAGTGACAAGAACGTGTTTTTCTTTTCTCTATCATTAGTATTAAAAAAATGTTATATAATAACATAATGAATGCCAGGACTGCTTCTAGTTTAAATAAAAGAGGTGGGGATTTTAAGAGATGTGTGGTTCCATTTTTTTATTTTTTTATTTTATACCCCAACAAGAAATAAGAAAAAATATTCACAAGAACGCTCTTGGTCTCTACCATTAGCATTAAGAAATGGTATATAATAACGCAAAGAAAAATGCCCCTCCCCCCACCACCACCACCAAAAAAAACGAAAGGATTTTAAGAGACTCGTTGTTCCTGTTCCTTCCTTTTATAACCCCAACGAGAAATACATTTATGCAGAAGGGGAAGCTGGAAAACGTCCTCCTGGGGGCGAAGTGACCATCTGGAAATACGAATGAGTTTTGGATGAGTTTTCTGTGAGTGCCCTCTGGTCACCACTTCCGGTGCCTTTCCCGAACGACAGCCATACATAAATACATGCGCTGGGTTTTCTTTGGCTTTGCCTTTTTTGGTTTGAGTTATTGGAACTTTGGAAGTTCAAGCGAAGATTTAGAGCATCAATACCCTAATACTATTCTCCTTGCATTTTAATAAATTTTTATCTATTTGTTTATTCATTTATTTTTTCTTTTTTTAGTAAGTGGGATCTCTGCTTTTTGTATTTCCCTTTACGTCTTATTTATTCATAATGAACATCATATTCTTTGAAAGCTTGAATTTCAAGCCAATGGCCCTTTTGGT
>NC_061092.1:66354018-66378455 GCF_015104395.2 Macrobrachium nipponense
GGAAACGCCAAGGGTAACCATGGCAAGGGAGGCACTAAGAAAAAAAAGATTAAGAAAAAGTTGCAACTTAATAAAACATTTTCAAAAATGCAAATGCTGTTTTTTCAAATTTACCATTTTGATTTTGAAACTTGAAACAGCAATATCATCAAAAAAATTATCTTCTAAAAAGATTGTATTGACGGGCTGCGTTAGGACCTAACATACTTAATGGGTCTCACCACCGGACTGGCTCCGTCAGATGACGTAGGTGCCGCAGAAGAGGCTTAAAATTGAGACGCTGTCTGGCTGACCGTTTTTCTATCTGGACGTGGTATTACCGAGATATATACGCGAGAAATTTGTACTTTAGGTTGGTATCTACGCAAGTATTTGAATGCCTCTTAATCAGTGGTGGATAAAAAAGGGCGGGGGACACCTGGCCACGAGCCCCTCCCGGCCATCGACATGAATAATAGAACTCTTTTATTTTACTAAACCATCATGAGTAGGAAAAAAATTGCTTAGTTAATGATTATTTCAACAAAAAATAACTACTACCGTCCGTATATTTGTTGTGCATATAATTACTGATATACATGTACCGTATGTTTGTGAGTGTGTGTATATGTATATATACACACACATTTAAACACTTTATATTATAGATGATAATCCTACGTGGCTCAATCAAAAGAAATGAAATTTACAGATCCGCCACTGCCTCTAATATTCATTTATCTGGTCATTCCAGGTGACACTGTAAATTTTCCCTGACATGAGAGTGTTAGAAAATGCTTATGCAGAATGATTTAATTCTCTCCTTCCCCTTAATTTGTCAGATATATCTGTTTCCGATAATTCATCGTGGATGGAGGGCATGCTGGTACCCTTAGGGGTAGAGGGAATTTACCCTGTGTATTTTGACATTGCTCTCTCTCTCTCTCTCTCTCTCTCTCTCTCTCTCTCTCTCTCTTCAGTGTGCCAATTCGCCTCATATTTTCTTTAATGTTATCTTTTCCTTGTTTTATTATTATTCTATTGGTGCTATTTTTTTTCTCTGCCATAGGTTGCTGTTCATATTATTGTTCTTACTTATACTAATATTTGTTTGAATATATTCATATATATATATATATAGTTTATATATATATATATATATATATATATATAATATATATATATAGATATATATATATATATAATATATATATATATATATATATGTATGTATATATACACGTGTCATTCACTTGCACGCATTAAGCTACAAATGTCCTTCAATATGCAATTATGCTCTACCTTCGGTTTACCGAAGGGAATTTTTTTTTAGCGTTTGATAAGAAATTCGTCGTCTTATTATCAACTAAAAACGTTCCCCTTCGGTTAGCATATAGGAAAATATATTTCATTCCGAGGTTTACAAAGCGAATTGAGGTGTTTAAAGGGCATTTATAGCTTTATTATATATATTATATTATATAGATTATATATTATATATAATATATAATAATAGATTATATAAGATTAATATATATTATATATATTCAATATAAACCCATTGTTTGCAGACGCGTTAATAGACGGAATATCTATACATTTAAAATCTCTCTCTCTCTCTCCTCTCTCTCTCTCTCTCTCTCTCCTCTCTCTCTCTCTCATTTAGCCTGGCACAAAAGTTTCGAGGCTCAGAAGATGTCTATTTGAGGTTTGTCTCCTCATCAGGACGCCGAAGCAGTTCGAGGCAAGACGAGGGGAATAAGGAGGGCAGCCAGAGTAGTGAATAGCTGCTCGGCTTACTCTCCAGCAGGAGTTTCGCTTCCTCTGTCCTTTTGGACCAAAAGGTGGGTCTTGAGTCGGTTTCTCTTTTCTTAGCCCGAGGTACTGTTTAAAGTTTTCGTGGAGCGCCCTCAGTGGACCTGATCGGTATGGTCTTGGCCTGCCACCTCGGTGGCCGCGACTTTGATTCTCGAGGCACCATTTTTTACCATTGAGGTGTGAGGAGGTGCGTATTTGCAGGTGAGGAAGTTTCACTCTCGACGTGGTTCGGAAGTCACGTCAAGCCGGTTTGGTCCCGTTTTTTTTTTTTTTTGGCTGAATAAAACCACTTGTTCCCTTGGCAAACGTAAAAACACCATACAAACAAACAAACACAAACCCAAGTGATCAGGAAATCAGAAAGTTATCGGAAAATATACGATCGCAACGAGTATATGGTTTCATCTTTCAAAAAAAAAAAAAACGTGGTAGATGTGGGGCACTGGTTAGATGACATTAAAGACATTTCCTTCGATCCATATGTTTTATGAAACGAGGAGAGTCTCTTCAGTACAATAAAAGGTGCTGTATATAGTTTCAAAAGTCCACTTGATCAAAGATGGAAAAACCAAACCTCTTCGACCGGTAATATAAAAAAAAACAAAAAAAAATCTTGAAAACATTCATAGATAAGTTAAAAAACAAGGACCTTTTTATCATAGTAGAGCGCTAGTTAGATAAATGACATTTCGTTTTCGGGTCTTGTTGTAGGAACTGAAGAAATTCTTTAGTGAAAAAACCATAGGTGGGCTGGGATTCTCGTTCTTTTAATCATATACACCTTGCAAAGTACTCTTGATCAAAGAGAGAAAAAGTAAATGCCTTCCCAAAAAACCCTGGAAAAAAAAAAAAAAAGGGAAACATGAATAGAGCAGTGAAAAAAATTCAAGTTCAGTTCAGGCTGCTAGCTCTGAAACAATTTTTTTTTTTTCAGGCTGTTGAACACGATATACTTTCGTTGGGCTGGATTTTATGAAATGGAAAAAAAACAAATCACAAAATAACTTCGTTTTTTTTTTCTTGTAATTAGTTATTCAGAAAGCAAAAGCGTCATAAAGACTGAAAAGAAAACCAATTCAAAGAGGAAAAAAAAAACTGGTTGGTTTTTTAAAGTGTTTGTTCTGGTAAACTGGGCGGTTTAACATTGGAATTTTTATTGCCAAAATATCGGATTATTTTGCTAGTAAAAGGTAAAAGAAAGCAGAAATATTCCAGTTATTTATTCCTTTGTCAAGGATTGCCTTCACAGATGAAGGGAACGGAGGCTTTGCATCCTAAATGGAATTGGGACACAAGGTGGATTGAAAATTAGGCTGCTGAGAGATGAGTGAGGGACGATAACCAACCTGATCATGTTTTGTTTATTCTCAGTGTTACAATTATATTATATAGCATATATAAACAATATATTAAATATATATATAATATATATATATATTATATATTATATAGTATATATTTATATAGTATATATATATTATATCTACATTATACACAAATAAATAAGAAATAATTATTTATTTAGATGTATGCCGGTATGCCACTCTCCTCTCTCCCCCCCCCTCCTCCTGGTTGGGATTTTCTTGCCACTAGATATTATTATTAAAAAATAGGGCATTTGAATTGGCCTTTATTTTAAATTGGTATTTTTCTTTTTCTTTTCAGGTAAGTCTCGTGATTGTAGTTGCCACCCATTGCATATTGCGGTGAGTGAAGATGCAGTCTTTGTAGTGATTGTTATTTTGAATAGCCCATTATCTTTTGGACGAGCTTGGTTGGCTCGGCGCGATACGCACGCTGGAACAACCCTGCAGCTGCTTTATTTTCTTTCCCTACCCTTCCCTATCCCCTAAGCGGGCCCCCACCCCCACCTGGGCTAGGACACGGAACAGGTTTTGTCAGGGAGGAAAGAGGTGGATGTCTCCCCCCTCCATACCCTCCCATTCCCCTACCTACCCCGTACCTATCCCAGGGCGGACAAATCGGTTTTGCATGTTTTTTGGGTGGCTTGGTTCCATGTCTCCACCCTACTACCAAGGGGAAATAAAAAATCCCCATTGTCCCTCAAACACCATAGGTAACTAATCCCCAGGTAGTCGGATTTTTTCTAACCTAGAGATAAGCACCCTGCTAAGTGAGAAATTTCACACCTTTTAATGAGGTATTAATTAACTTTTTCACAACCATTTAGTGGGCCAAAATTGACCATAAAGGTGTGAACATAACAAATAGGTGTGAAATTTCAGGTTCCCAGGTTCCCAGGTCGATCGGGGCCGTGCAAAACTCTACGGGGATAAAAAACCCGATTCCAACCCTAACCCCCCCCCCAAACTCCGCATACCCTATGTCAGGTAAAAACTTTTATTTCAACCCTAACCCCAATGGACCTCATACTCTCGGGAAGTAAAAACCTTGATTTCAACCATAAATGCAATAAAAGACGCAGTTCCAGTATGGCACCATCGTCAGTGCACAAAAATGCAAGAAGTAGCGCAATTTCAATAAGGCGTCATCGTTAATGACAGACAGGACACTCACACACACACAAATCCTGCGAATGAAGCCGAAATACAAAAAGTCCAAAATATACCATAAAAAAAATCCAAGAGGACTTGGAACTGAACACTTTCTTGTAGAACTTACCAGAAATCCTTTGCCGGAACTGTACCATTATATTCGATGTCTTCCTTCGCCCAATGCGCCTGCGCACTGAAGACTATTGTTTCAAATGGAATTTATTTATTTTTGGGGGGTGGGGGAAGAATGCCATTCCACGATGCCTTAGCAGAGATTATGAGTAATCTACTAGGCCATAATAATAATAATAATAATAATAATAATAATAATAATAATAATAATAATAATAATAATAATAATTACAGGTCCACAATAATATCGCATGTGAAGTATAAAGTCTTGTGGGCTGTGATGATGCTGCGCAGTGTTCCCCTGGCGGCGCGGCTGCAACAATGCTGGACGTAACGTCCCCGGTGCTGTAATCTGTCTGAGGGAGGAGAGCAGAAGAGGCATCAGGCGGAGGAAAAACAGAGCTTGTCTTAAAATTAAAATTTTTAACTAAGTTTTTAAGAATGCAAAAATTGACTAATGGGTCTTCCCTAACGAACGACTTGTTACCGTAAAAGCTCTCCTAAGTTAATTGCGGCGCCTTCCACCTAGTCTCTTGTTTGGACATTGTTATTTTTAACAATTATGTTAGATCCATCCCAATTCGGTCTATGGTTGTTCTTAAAAGCATGGGAGACTATTGCATTGCTCTCTGCATGAAGTACATTTGTGCATTTGTGTTCCCCTAATCGGGTTGGTAATCCTCAAAGAATGTCAGTCAGTGAACTTCGTTTTCCACATAAAAATAAACACAACAACAACCTGACTGGGGCCGTTACGGAGTGACCCAGTCAGACAAGAAGAAAGTCTTTAGAACAATGGTACTTCACAGATAAGTGAAAAGAAAATACATTTGTTTTTGCATTGAAAAATAAGTCAGTTTTGGGGGATTTCCTTTCCCTGCTTCCGTAACAGATGGCAGGTAAAGCCTCAGTTGATCTTCTTTATTTTAGTTCTAGACCAAAAATGATTTATATCTTAGACCTCGAAATCACCAAAACGTATCGAACAAGGTTAACTAGCTATACATATCGATAGAATTGCATTTATATATGTATATATATACATGATTTTATGTGTTTTTAAACAACACAGAAAATAACAGAGAAACACACGCATGTATACACACACACACACACACAAAAAGATATATATACTATATATATAATATATATTATATTATATATAGAATATATAATATATATATATATACATATATATATAATGTACAGGACGGCCAACGAAGAGTTGGCGTAGTTTCTTAATTCATTATTTGTTATGGAAAAATTGCCATATGCAGGTTCCAGATTATTTACTTAAAAATAAATAACATTTCCTTTCAAAGGAAATAAATTAAATTAGAATTGAGTAGACTTATTCACGTGTTAAAGGTAATTATTTTGCAAAGTAAGGAAAATATATTACCGATGGGTCCACGATTTCTAATTTTATTCTCAACTCTAGCTTCGTGACAGCATACCGAAGGATTTGAAGTTGGCTTTGCCTGTCGCTCGAGTCTTGACTCAACGTATCGTACTGCACTGGGGTGTTGTCATTTCGTCTCCTACAGCCGATAATAATACATCAAGGCGTTAACATTCCTTGAAAACGATGTTTAATGAAACTAATTTTGTCCTTTGATCAATAAAATAATTTGCATGACACATTTAATGGGCCTAAATTGGACTTCTGATTTTCCCACATGATTAGCCTAGGTCTATTTTTCAGCAGTATACTCTATCGGATACGTAATATTAATGAATATTTTAAATCGACAATAATATATATATATATATATATATATATATATATATATATATATATATATATATATATATATATATATATATATATATATATATATATATATATATTAATCTGCTTTATTGATTTATTCCCGTTATTCTTGTTTATTAGCCATGTTCGCCTTTCTTCTTATCCTCTTCATAATTGCTTAACATAATTAACTCAGACTTTATTCAGTCTTATTTTTTATCGAATCCTTGTTCCTGTTCATTTGGACACGTTGGAAAGTTGTGGTAGTCAAAAACTGACGAATACATAAGAAAGGCTTACTTTCATTAAAGCTTTCTTAGTTTCACATGTATACCTAGACCTACTACCATAAGCATATTATAAGTAGCTGAAAGGATAAGACATATGAAAGGTGACGTTCTCGTTCAAGTCTATTTCATATGTTTTTTCTTTTTTTCTCTCTTTTTTTCAAGTAAAACCTACTGCTTTAATCAAGGGTTGTTCTTTGACGGCTACAGGGTGTAACACGAGTGTATGCACATATTTTGGGGAATGAAAGATAAGTTTCTTTGAAAAAAAACAGAAAATATTTTATTAATATCCATTTTAAGGTGTCCGTTGTCGGTGCGGGGGAATTTTAAAATAACCGTTATCATTAGTGATGCTTTCACGCGATACGAGTTCGTCGGATCGAGTAACCTGAATTTAGAAGAGATCGGAGGTGGCGTATAGGAAGTGATGGAAGGATTAGACCGATGTTAATAAAGTATCTCCCAATAAAATGTATTCTTTAGGTTTTGAAGAAAAAAAATGCATGCATCATTGAAACTGTTTCCCTCCCTATCCGTGGTATTCACTGGCCACCGATAAAAAACAAAACAAAAAGAGTAAGCCTAACTGAATCTCTCATCCATCAAAGATAAGTTTGCTTATTCATTAGACAACTATCAAAGATTTCAAGTGTAGACTTAAAAAATCTCTTCTCTCCATCTAAATAATATTCATCAGACACCAGTCATAAGCGTAGAGCTAGTCATGATTCCTGGTTCAGCAATGTCGTGACGAGGCACTAGAATTCAAAATTCACAAATGAATGTTGCTCAGCAACATTTACACTACTGTATTGTCTTGCTCTCTTTTTGGTGCTTCGAGGTGTTCCACCTCTAGGCCCATATTTTAAATTTTGCCGTTCTTTAAACAATTTGATTTTTCTATGTATGATTCTCTACGGTTTATAAGCTTCTTGATATCTCTCCAACAGGAACTTGCACCGAATGCAGTGCAATAATTGTCTCGCGCATCGAGGGATGTTTCTTAGACGATAAATGACACATTGACATTAGATTCCCGTGCACATAACGTCAAACGCAATAGAGTGAGGTCGCCTGGTTTTTCACACTGTTAGGATATCGCTTTTTTTTTTGTTTTTTTTTTTTTTCGTTTTTGCTTTTAAATTTGATAGCATTTTGTGTGATTCCAATGTTTTCTGTAAAATTTAACAAATGGAATAGTTCAACTACCTTCAACTTAATACTGAAATGATAATTTAAGGACTATGTTTATGCGATACTACTAGTGATAGGTGTTTCCTATCTATTTGGTAATGTATATCTATGGTTGTGATATGACGTTTTTTATCACTTCGTTTCGTTCACGTTCAATTTTCATTTTGTTATATGGAAAATAGTTTTACACAATAACATCACATAATGTTCTAAAGATATCAGTGACTGTTTTTAACGTCATTACATATGATTTCTTCCATCTTTGAAAGAAAAAGAGATAAATAAGGCATGAATCGTGCGTCAGGCAGGTGAACGAAAAATTATGAAACTCTGCCAAGAATTTTTGGGGTGGCTGACAGTACATATTTATTTTTTATTATGATTTTTTTGGGTGTGTGTGTGTGTGTGTATGTTTTGTGTGTCTGTGTGTGTACGAGAGAGTGCGCGACCGAGAGAGAGAGTGACGCCCCCTGTAGGTGTAATAAAACACAATTAATTAGAAAAATTTTATTCATAATTTTTTGACACTGGTGGGGTAACAGAGATCTAATTGGAAATAATATTTTGGAAACCACAGATTGGGTCATCTTATGTAAATTCGAGAGACATAAGATTAAAAATTATTTATCATGAATGTTCTAGAAATCTATATTAAGAATGCTTTAAAATACAATTACCAGTTTTAAGATTATGCCAATAGGTGATTTGTTTTTAGTTCATTTTTAAAGTGAGTGACAGACTGTGAGCGAGAGAAATCTCCTTCACCTTTGATATCAATGGTCAAAAATTGAAGGAAAATTCCTTCCATTTGGTGAATAATGTGAATCACCTTTCAACAGAAAAATGGTTCAGCGCTTATAGGAGTCAAGGTTTACAGAGGAATCGTAAACTATTAACCCTATAAAACATAATTATGGTGATTTAATAAGCAAAGACAGAGATGATGTGAAGACCTGTGACGTCATCAAGTCCTGTCGGTGGAGACTCCAAGGATACTTTTCTTCAGGATTCAGAGTGGTCTAGGAAGGACTTCATACCTTTGAGGCTCCTAACTCGCTCAGGTGACGTCGCTTACCTATATTTTTTTTTCTCTTTACACCTCTTCAGGTGTGTGTATGTGTGTGTATAGTATACATATAAGTGAATAGAGTTGTAAATGAAAACAAACATACTGGATAACGAGTCACCTTAGCGAGTTCGGGGACTGGAAGGTTGGAGTCCTTCCTGGAGACTGAATCCAGGGAAGGATCCTTGGAGTCTCCACCGACAGGACTTGATGACGTCACAGATCTTTACATCCTCTGTGCTCTTGCTTATTAAATCACCATAATTATGTTTTATATATTCATAGTTTACGATTCCTCTGTAAACCTTAGACTCTATAAGCGCTGAACCATTTTTCTGTTGAAAGGTGATTCATATTATTCACCAAATGGAAGGAATTTTCCTTCAATTTTTTACCTTTAATGGTGAAGGAGATTTCTCTCTCTCACAGTCTGTCACTCAACTTTAAAAAAAATTCATAAATATCACCTATTGGCATAATCTTAAAAAACTGTAATTGTATATTTAAAGCATTCTTAATATAGATTTCTAAAACATTCATGATAAATATGTTTTTAATCTTATGTCTCTCGAATTTACATAAGATGAACCAATCTTTGGTTTCCAAAATATTATTTCCATTAGATCTCTGGTTACCCCACCAGTGTCAAAAAAAAAAAAAAACAAAAAAAATTATGAATAAAATTTTTCAAATTAGTTGTGTTTTATTACACCTACAGGGGCGTCAGTCTCTCCTCTCTCAATCGCGCGCTCTCTCGTACACACACACACACACACACCACATACACACACACACACACCACATACACACACCACCCAAAAAAAAAAACTATCAATATAATATATATATATATATTATATATATAGATATATATATATATATATATATATATATATATATATATATATATATATATATATATATATAATAGAATATATATATATATAATGTATGTATGTATGTATATTTTTGTGTGTGTGTGCGTGCTTTTCTCTGCTATTTTCTGTGTTTAAAAACACAAAATCATGATATATATATATATATATATATATATATATATATATATATATATATATATATATATATATATATACATATGTTAAATGCAATTCTATCGATATGTATAGCTAGTTAACATTGTTCGATATGCTTGGTGATTTTGAGGTCTAAGTATAGTAAATCATTTTAGGTCTTAGAACTAAAATAAAGAAAATCAACTGATGCTTTACCTGCCATCTGTTACGGAAGCAGGAAAAGGAAATCCCCGAAAACTGACTTATTTTTTAATGCAAAAACAAATGTATTTTATTTCACTTATCTGTGAAGTACCATTGTTCTAAAGACACTCTTCTTGTCTGACTGGGTCACTCCATAACGGCCCCAGTCAGGTTGTTGTTGTGTTTATTTTTATGTGGAAAATTAAGTTCACTGACTGACATTCTTTGAGGACTACCGCCCCCATTAGGGGAACACAAATGCACTTCATGCACAGAACAATGCAATACCTCTCCCATGCTTTTAAGAACAACCATAGACCGAAGTGGGATGGATCTAACATAATCTTTAAATTTTAAAAATAACAATGTCCAAACAAGAAGACTAGTGGAAGGTACCGCCATAATATAATCTTTGGAGAAGCTTTTTATGGTAACAAGTCGTTCGTTGGGGGAATACCCATTGGTCAATTTTTGCATTCCTAAAAACTTTGTTAATGATTTTAATTTTAAGACAAGCTCAGTTTTTCCTCCGCTTGATACTGCCCCCTATTCTACTCTCCTCCCTTAGACAGATTACAGCACGGGGGACGTGACGTCCAGCATTGTTGCAACCGCGCCGCCAGGGGAACACCGCGCAGCATCATCACAGCCCACAAGACTTTTTAGCAGAATAGCAAACAGGAATTCGAACAACAACAACGGAATTACCTAGTTGGGCTGTTAATATGTGGATTCACCTTTCGTGCGAGCCAGCGTTCACCAACTGTTGAGGTGTCATGAATTCTTAACTATGGAGGAGTTTTCCTCTCACTGATGCCAAAGGTTTAACGCTAATTTGTCGATGCATTAACCAGTGCCTTAGTTTTTCCATCGTATGTAGATTTTTCCAAACAAAAGTAGACAGTAACCTATTTACGTTAAACGAAAACCCGACAAGATGGATGGAAACTAGAACTGAAGAGATGCAACACATCCCGTTGTGGAAACTTCCTTATATACAAGATATGTGACACATGGAATAAACTGCCACCAGAAGTTGTAAGCAACAATAGTATGAAAGAATTTAAAAGAAAGCTACACCAAATTATTAGGAGGAAACTCTGAATGCACAGTAAAACCTACTCTACAGATAAAGCGAGCACACGATGCCTCCTCGGATGGATGGACTAACAGTCTTTGAGACATCCTAATCCTTGTAGCTCCCTCCCTTCATACTCCTACTTTCCGCCTCTCCTAGCAATGATTTCATAATGCAACTGCAGAGCCTATCCTCCTGTGACACCTTTTAAAAAACAAAAAAACCCCCGACGCCCAATTTTCCCTTTCACGTTGAATGGCCTCATAGTTTCCAGCGCTTAGCCTTGGGCTTAAATATTACATTCAAGTGCCTTTATATAGCTCATTGATCGGTTAGTTTTCTCCTGACCTATTTTTGTATCCTGTGACTACAGTATTCTGCGAAGCATTTGTAGAATAATAATAAAGTAACGGTTTAGTGTATTGTATTTGCTGGCTGATATTCTTCTATTACCCACGGTCCAGATACAACAGGTCAGCCAGCGCGCAGCTTTGGGTATGAATCACCAATACTGTGACGTCACGCGCCCTGGTCTCTCACACGCTTTTAACCAAAACAATATGCTATCCATAATCGTAAGGTAGACTATAGGACTTGCTGTGTGTCCATATATCTTTTTATTCATTCATTCATTCTACCATTGATAATGCCAAGTAACTGCACAGTATTTGGCTGTTCTAATACACGTGAAAAAACGAAAAACTCGAAGATAAAAATACCATCGTTATCCAAAAGAAAAGCCATACAAAGACCAGTGGGTACATGCCTGTTGTCGTGCTGACAGAATTAACCGTGTCTCTGATGTTCCCCATTTAATCAAATTAGTAGGAAATAGTTTATTGACTGGTTTTTTTTCCTTAATAATAGAAGGTGAGTTTTGCATTTCGGCTTCTAGCATAACGGAAAATACTTAGTAAAACCAAAACAGACTTTGGGCGTACATATAAGATCAATGAAATGCATTTAAATGTAACGGGTCAACAAAGACAGCGCGTTATATTAGCAGTGCAACTGGTGGCTGCATCATGTGCCAATTCAGAAAAATATTTAGGCGAAAGGAGACTGTTGAAGTGTCAAAACTGGAGTGAAACGTCCGATTTTATTCTTTTAATAACGAATGATTGGATCGACATCACGAATTCTTCATGCAGGTATGAAGACTTTGGTAAAGCACTGTTTTGGTATTGATGTAGAAAAACAAACAGGTAAATTGAATTGCTCAAGGTCATCGGGTTAATGAGTATTATGAGTTAAAAGTCCTAATGCAAAAAAATATATATTCCGTCTGGAGAAAGGAATAATTGTTGTTAGGGAAGGAAATGAAGGTAATAAGTGAAAAGTGTAATATCACCTCAGTTGAAAAAATCCCTTGAATCCCCCAATGAAAGATTGAGTATGTAAAAAAAGAAAAGGGATAAGTCAGGCATAAGAAATATGACTAACCGCCACAGATGTTTAGAAAAATTTAGATTTTGATTTAGGAAAAGATGTTTTGATGAGGAAGAAAACCTTTTGAGAGCAAACACAGAAATACAAAAAGATATCGAGGGAGTAATTGAGGAGGAGGCTCGTAAATACATTGGGGATATAGTCAAAATATTTTGTGTGAAATACCCTGAGTTAGGAAATAAGAATAAAGAAGTACCAAGGAGTGATACTTGGATAGACTGTGTAAGTAGGGGGGAGTTGCATGTACTTTCTAGTAATTTTTTTTCACAGTTAGTAAAAATGCGGGAGATCTTTAATGCTGTACACGGGAAAGCATTCATAGAGGGCAAACATTGTTTTAAAAAGCTTTACTTTGAATTGAAAAAGTCTAATATTGAAGTTCCTGACGATGTTATAGCTTTTTATGTAAAGATATCCGTATATTTTCGAATGAGATTTCTTAATAATTTGAGTAAGTAAAGGAAACGCCAAGGGTAACCATGCAGGGAGGCACTAAGAAAAAAGATAAAAGTTGCAACTTAATAAAATATTTTCAAAATGCAAATGCTGTTTTATTTACATTCTTTTGAAACTTGAAACAGCACATCATCAAAAAAATTCTCTTCTAAAAAGATTGTTGACGGCGTGTTAGACCTACGTACTTAATGGTTCTCACCACCGCGCTCCCTCAGATGACGTAGGTGCGCAGAAGAAGGCTTGTCACTAAATAGCGCATGTTTATATATTTAGTCACGACCACAGGATAAATAAAATTAAATAAATAAATAAAAGAATGCATTTTCGAGGTACAGTGCTAAAAAAATTGAAACACAAATATTCAAAATCCGGTTAAAACTAGTACAGCAGGTATAGAAAAAGCTCAACAGATATTAGAGAGAAACAACCTTACAAATCTCTTTAGTAACAAATGGGTCTAGTTCATACATACTCTGGCTTACATTCATTAAGACACCGTAATATTTAATAAAAGTAGATTCAATAACTTTTCTACTACTTATATTATTAGAATATAAAACAACTTTTGCCCCTTCCAATGAATCATATGATTAAAATTATTAATGTTTAAAAATAAAAGCATTCGACATTTATCCGTTCTAACACTATATCTGCGTTGTTTAATTCTTTCTCCAGTGCCTTCCCAGATTGTTCGATATAAAAACACTTGCAGTTCATGCAAGGAGCTTCGTAAATGCAGCCCTGAGAAACTTTGGGAGAATTTCTTATGTTTCTTTTTTCAATGTATTTGAAAATTTAAAAACAACATTAATATTAATATTCTTGCAAAAACTTGGAATCTTCCGTAAGACATCGTTATATAGTAAAATATTACATTATCATTGTTAAAAGCCACTCTGGTAGTTACAGAATAAACATTTTTTGTGCTTTTTTGCAAAGCACATTCAATAAAATATTTATGGTTAATAAATTTTTCTGATATGTTATGAATATTTTCAAAGTCTTCCTGAAAAAAATGAAAAAATTTGGGAATGCAGATACATAATTAAGGTCTTAAAAACAAGGTAGAAAAAGCAGCCTTCTTGGCTTGATTGTTATGATTAGAATAATATTATTCTAATCATAGACAATCAAGTCAAGCAGACTACTTTTTTTACATTAACATAAAGATATACTTACGTGGTCAATTTTAGATTATATTTCCTAATAGCATGATAACTGGTACCAGGTAATGTGCTATTACAAGTTTTAAGAGTTTAGGGGATTAATTATTTCTTTTTGTCACATTCCAGCTTTTTGTGGGTTCTGTATTTAATTCTTTTGAAGTGTGTTTTTTATATTCTGAGCGTTTTATTATTTCCTTAGTGCTTTTGTAGTTTAGAGTTTTTTTCACAATTTGGTGGCCAATTTAATACTTTTATACACTGTGTGTTGTAAAGGATTTGCATTCATAATGTTTTTGATGAACTTAGGTCTTTCTTACAGATTCAAAATTGCATACTTGAATACTTTGATTTTATTCAGCCCTTGTAAATTAATTTCATTTACTTGCATTTTATTCTCAAATTTTAATTATTTCTTAACAGCATGAATTATGATTGATTAAATCAGATTCTCGATTTATTATTTTTCTTGAAAAAAATAATTTTTATTTAAATTTGTTTAATAATTAATTCTACAATTAAATGAACTTTGTGTGGTTTTCAAGTGATAGAAAATTTCCCTAAGATTGTGAATTTCACTAATAAATTTTTGAATTTATAGATAAATTTTCGTATCTAAAATTCTTATAATACTGATTGATTTATCGACCACCAATGATATGGCTTGATTTATGTAGTTTGAGTGTTTCTTGAAGTGTGTTAGAAACAGTGAAGATATCTGAAATACTTAGACTTTTTAAAGTTTGTTGTTGGTGTGAAGACCTTTAATTAACTTGAGCTGATTACCTCACACTTGTTTTAATCAACTTAGTTTGAATTCTTGCATGATTAATAAGCTTTTTAAGGGATCACTGCTGCCATTAGAAACATAGTCGTATTTTATCTGTGATGAAGAGTCAGGTGTCTTGCTGTTGTGAGCAAACTATTTTTGATTGGTAAGGGGTAAGTAATACTAACCAGATATTTGGTCTGCTTCGCCACTATATATATAATATATATATATATATATATAGATATATATATATATATATATATATATATATATATATATATATATATATATATATATATATATATATATAATATATATGTTACAGAGGGCTATAATTAATAATAGTTTTAATATACCGTTGTAATGTGATGTGCATGACATTTCTTAGAGTGCAGAGAGTCCATCATTTAACTTCCCTTAGAGACAGAGTGTTCGAGGTGATGAGCTTTGGGAAAGCTGATGTGTTTTTTTGGGGTGGTGTGATATCAAAGTTGCTGTCTTAGCTTGATACAGAGGTGACTTATGAATATGGTTCTAGGCACTTCTTGGGCGTGGACAATGTGTGTGAGTTCGTACGTGCGTGCGAGCTTTTCCATACATATGAGAATGTATGATTACCATGGTGATAGATCATTACTGAGGCGGCAGAGCCAAGATGGCTTCTGTAAAGTATCTTTTAAGAATAGTGTTGTGCATATTGTGTTGAATGGGTAAGCATATTTATTTGTAGCTGAAATGTGGCTTGATTGTCTTTAGAATATCTATTTCAGAGATGTTCTATTTCATATGATCTATGATTTTGATCTTGTGCTTATCGAGGTGTTCTTCACCCTGTATTCTAGAACAGGCGGTTCTGGAGAAAGGGGAACACGATCATGGAGAAAGGGGTATTGAATATGGTGACTTAGTAATTGGTATACTAACTATAGTTGACTATGCCTAATGTTATGGCTAAACTAATGTTAGTTATTTGATTAATTACCAAGGGTTATCTGAGTTATTTGGACTTTGAGTTTAACATTTCATTTAATAATTTGTTAAGAACCTGAGTTAATTTAGCTAATACTTTGCTTTTAAATAAATGCATATTTTTTATAAGCTCGTCGTGTCTTTGATTTAGTTGCCTTAGACTCACTGGGATCGATTGCTACCTGTTTAAGAAAAAGACCGAGATTAGATTTGATAAGCTCGGGGGTTTAGTTATATATCTAATATATATAGTATATAGATAATAAGACTAGTATAGATATTACATATTTATATTACTATATTACTATATATATATATATTATATATAGATTATATTATATATATATCTATATAACATATATAGATATATAAAGAATTATATATATCATATATATATATAGATATATATATATATATATATATATAGATAATAGATATATAGATATATATATAATATATATATATTATTATATTATATAGCTATTATATATAGATTATAATAATATATACATATAATATATAATATTATTATATATATATATATATAATATATAATATTATATATATATAGATATAATACATAAATATAATTAAATATATTATATAATATTATAGATATATTAGATATTAGATATATAGTATATAATAAGCGAATACTACGGGAAAATGATAGTCAGGAATCCAAGCGCTTTCTTCTTTATTCAGACATCGTCAAGGAGCTACTAAAGTACAATTGGAGAGGAAGGCCTCAGGTACAAACAAGATCAGGAACACCAGATGGTTAATTATCAAAGGGTAAAAAATTAAAAGGGATAATCCAGGATTATCGGATATCACACGGTCACAAACTTAAACAGATTCTGACCCTAACCGAAATTACAAAGTATCTTTACAGTCCAAAACATGTAAAAACTGAATATATTAATTTTGTTGCTTATATTTATCTACAACTTTTTTCATTATGAAAGCATCAAGTTTAAATAAACCAAGGCTAAATTTAGAACATTTCTATTATTTGACTTGATAAAACAAGATTCAATGATATTCCTTTTAACTGTGTCATTACATGGGACTAAGGTTCTTGCTTGACTCCAGTTAATAGGATGGTCTAAATCTTCTCATATGTACAAATAATGCATTCGATATTTGCCCAGTTCTCACAGAATATGATGTTGCTTAAGACGCTGTGAAAGAGATTTGCCGGTCTGTCCGTAATAGACTTTGTCACACTTTTTGCAAGGAATTTCATATATGCAGCCTGGAAGATCTTAGGAGAATTTTTGATTACTAAACTCTTGACATTAATATTACTGAAAACAACATTTATGTTAAAAAGCTTTAAAATTCTAGGAATATCTAAAAACCTTTCAACATAATGTAATTTTTAGAATGTTATGCTTACTAAATTCAAGTGGTATTTTCGCTTATTTATGAAGTCACGTGCATCTACTGTGATTTTTTAAGCATATATATATATATATATATTATATATATATATATATATATATAATATATATATATATATATATATATATAATATATCATTGATAGATATATATATATATATATCTCTTATATATATATATATATATATATATATATATATATATATATATATATATATATATATATATATATATATATATATATATATATATATATATATATATATATATATATATATATATATATATATATATATATATATATATATATATATATATATATATATATAAGAGAGAGAGAGATATATATATATATATATATATATATATATATATATATATATATATATATATATATATATATATATATATATATATATATATATATATATATATATATATATATAGATATATATATATATATATATATATCAGTTGTATTCCACATAGGAAAATGAAAAAAGGTATATCTCAGATAATGCCCAACAGTTTCGTCCTCCAATGGACCTCTTCTTGGAGCGTTTATTAAGGAAAAGATATATATAAATTATTTTTTCAAGAAAAATAATAAATCGAGAATCTGATTTAATCAATCATAATTCATGCTGTTAAGAAATAATTAAAATTTGAGAATAAAATGCAAGTAAATGAAAATTAATTTACAAGGGCTGAATAAAATCAAGTATTCAAGTATGCAATTTTGAATCTGTAAAGAAAGACCCTAAGTTCATCAAAAACATTATGAATGCAAACCTTACAACACACAGTGTATAAAAGTATTAAATTGGCCACCAAATTGTGAAAAAAAACTCTAAACTACAAAAGCACTAAGGAAATAATAAACGCTCAGAATATAAAAAAACACATTCAAAGAATTAAATACAGAACCCACAAAAAGCTGGAATGTGACAAAAAGAAATAATTAATCCCCTAAACTCTTAAAACTTGTAATATAGCACATTACCTGGTACCAGTTATCATGCTATTAGGAAATATAATCTAAAAGTGACACGTAAGATATCTTATGTTAATGTAAAAAAAGTAGTCTGCTTGACTGATTGCTATGATTAGAATAATATTATTCTAATCATAACAATCAAGCCAAGAAGGCTGCTTTTCTACCTTGTTTTTAAGACCTTAATTATGTATCTGCATCCCAAAATTTTTTCAGGAAGACTTTGAAGATATTCATAACATATCAGAAAAAATTTATTACCATAAATATTTTATGAATGTGATTGCAAAAAGCACAAAAAAATGTTTTATTCTGTAACTACCAGAAGTGGCTTTTAACAATGATAATGTAATTATTTTACTATATAACGATGTCTTACGGAAGATTCCAAGTTTTTGCAAGAATATTAATATTAATGTTGTTTTTAAATTTCAAATACATTGAAAAAGAAACATAAGAAATTCTCCCAAAGTTTCTCAGGGCTGCATTTACGAAGCTCCTTGCATGAACTGCAAGTGTTTTTATATCGAACAATCTGGGAAGGCACTGGAGAAAGAATTAAACAACGCAGATATAGTGTTAGAACGGGATAAATGTCGAATGCTTATTTTTAAACATTAATAATTTTAATCATATGATTCATTGGAAGGGGGGGGCAAAAGTTGTTTTATATTCTAATAATATAAGTAGTAGAAAAGTTATTGAATCTACTTTTATTAAATATTACGGTGTCTTAATGAACTGTAAGCCAGAGTATGTATGAACTAGACCCACCATTGTTACTAAAGAGATTTGTAAGGTTGTTTCTCTCTAATTATCTGTTGAGCTTTTCTATACCTGCTGTACTAGTTTTAACCGGATTTTGAATATTTGTGTTTCAATTTTTTTAGCACTGTACCTAGTCGAAATGCATTCTTTATTTATTATTTTAATTTATTTACCTGTGGTCGTGACTAAATATATAAACATGCGCTATTTAGTGACACACACACACATAATATGTATATATATATATATATATATATATATATATATATATATATATATATATATATATATATATATATAATATATATATATATATATATATATATATATATATATGTGTGTGTGTGTGTGTGTGTGTGTGTGTGTGTGTGTGATATATATATATATATATATATATATATATATATATATATATATATATATATATATATATATATATATATATATATATATATATATATATATATATATATATATAGTATATATATATATATATATATGTATATATATATATATATATATATATATATATATATATATATATATATATATATATATATATATATATATATATATATATACATATATATATATATATATATATATATATATTATATATATATATATATATATATATGAATATATATATGTATATATATATATATATGTATATATATATATATATATATATATATATATATATATATATATATATATATATAATATACATATATATATATATATATATATATATATATATATATAGTATATATATATATATATATATATATATATACATATGTATACATACTATATATATATATATATATATATATATATATATATATAGTATATATATATATATATATATATATATATATATATATATATATATATATATATAAATATATATATATATATATACACATATGTATGTATGTGTGTGTTTATAATATAATGCAAGTGGCAAAGATTTCCGACTAGCATAGTTGTCCAAATGTTCTATCTATTCACTTTATCAAACACAAGGGTGAGGGCTTCGCAAAGTTGGCTTAATTCTTTGCGTCATTATCTCCTTCATAAACGTCACAAAGTTGTCGTCGTCTGTCGAGTCCAATTTAGTGACGAAACCACTTAAGGAAGAGGTAACAAATTCTGGCTCCAGATAGAGACTCAGATCTGCACCAAATTTATTCATTATTTCAGGAATACGGAGAATCTTTTCGGTGAATTTAGGGAAAATATATTTAATTTTCACGTAATTGTATTGGGGGGAGCGAGAGAGAGAGAGAGAGAGAGAGAGCGAAATCTATCTAAGAATGAGAGAAGTGAACCTTGTGTAATTCAGAGCTATTTCTCAATAACTTGTATATTTAGAAAGCAGAAAAGAGAGCAATGAGGGAGGTATATATTTATAAAGGAGATAAAAACAGTCGTTATTCTTTTGTACTAACTAGTGGTGAACATTCTTTTTGTTACGCGATTAGGATCTCACAAAGTCACGAATGCAGTGACTTATCTATGAGATTATGAAGTCGACATATTTAGTACCATAATAAAATCTAAATAATATTATGAAAGTTTAGTGAACATTGAAAGGCACTGGAAAACCACAAATTAATCACTACCTCACGACTATATAGAACTAGAGCAGTCAGAATTTGCAAACAAGAATGGAAAAACTGTAATTATTATATTTGTTCATAATCCTACTGTCATTCATAGTAACAATTTAGGCCTGTAAACATTTAGCAGATATTTTATTTCTTTCCTCTATAAGTAAACTTCATGATCCACTGATCATCCTCATGAGAAATTTCACCTGATTGTTTAACCGAAAGGACCAAAAGAAAAGCAAGTTCGCCTTTTGACCTTCTTGGCTGAAATATATATCTTGGTATTTTCGCTCTGCTGAAGTCCTTTTAATACTTATGATTGCCACAGGAGAGTCAGCACAACTTCTAAAACAGCTCAAAAGAGGCGAGTCTTTGGCTGCATAAGATTGCTCCGGCAAAATTGAAAAAATGTCTTGCTGTGTATGGTGAAATTTGTGATCTTTCAAGAACTTTATAAAGTGATTTATTTATTACCCATCATTTGTTGATGCTTTATCTATTATACAACAATATATAGTCACAGTACAGGATAGAAAGGAAGTGACTCCCTTAGCTTTTTTTTTGATCTCTGACACGGGATATTTATCAGAACTACATCATAAAATATTGTTTCGCTTCCACCTTTTCTCACTGAAACTTGAAGAAACCTTGATTGCCAAATGCACGGAGTCACAGTTAGGTCGAAGGTCCACTTCTGCATACCCAGAGGGTATACAGAAAATAATTGTGATATCAAATAATTTCTATTTACCCTGGGCAAGTAACAAAAGGGCAAAATGGTCACGAAGATATAAAAAAGAAAATCACAGCGTATTAAACTTCCCTGTTTATGCTAATTATAGTTAAACATACCCAAATATAAAATATAAAAATCGTGGCATTGGAGGACACAAAAATATTAATTTGCCTGGAAATGTTATATGAAAAGTATTTGTTAATTAATAGAAGAGGATAATATATGTTACGGACTCTGGGATCTCAGAGACAACATTGTTACGGTGTCGAAATATCCTGGCTAACAGGTCGACACAATGTTACGGCCTCTGAGAGAGGTCCGCTTCAGGTTCGATATGAAATAATAATAAAAAAAATATATCAACACAAACAGCTGAAACTGAGGATACGAATATAGAAAGAAACACTAACACAACAAAGGTTTATTTACAAGCTTACTAACAAAGGTAAATGCAGATGGCATCTCCTATTTTACATAAAAGACAGAACTTACTTTACCTGCATGAACTGGGGGAAACAGTGAGGTAATAAGACTTTGCTAAAACAGTTTTGGGCACTTCGAAGAGGTGGCCTCATAAAAGTAGAGCGGCAATTGCAGACGTCCTCTTGACTCCGTATTGCAGGAACTAGTCTACTTGTAAGACAGGAACTCTCCCCTTTTCTCCGAAGTCTGCTCAACGTAGAGACAACTTGGCCGTCCACCACCGGGAGACGACTAGACCAATATCCAACCAACACTCGAAGCAACAACTCTTCTTTTGATTGATACTTCGTCGGTTCCTTTTTCTCGTATCTCACGGAAGATTTCTGCTGCTGCTGATCTCTCACTGATAATCTGATCTGTGGCTCTCTGTGACTAACTGGTGATCTCTCTTTTACGATCCCTCTCTCTTTCTACGATCACTGCTCACCAAAGTTCGTTCGTCGTATTTATACGGCACTCTGGGGGCGGAGCCTGCGGCGCGAACGTCACCGACATCCAGGGATTTCTAGAACTTCTTAGATGAATCTAGACGATGGTATTGCATCAGAAATCGCAGCGTTTCTCACGTTCCGACGAGATCCACAACACTCCTGCCGATTCTAGAACAGCCGCGAGCATTATAGACAGCCTCCAAACTTTTAAAGTGGCGCGAAAACCTCCTTACTGCCGAACTTCTCGAAAATGCGTCCTCCTTTCCTTTATCTTCCTTTGCTATGAAGCAATTCACCATCACACGCCCCCCCAAAAGAGAAAAAAAATGAAATCAACTAATTTTATTTTTTTTTTCTAAAGAGAGCAAAAATTAAACAGCGGGAAACAATTCTGCATAAAGCTTCCATACTTTTTCATTCACTTAACCACTCGTGCCAAAACAGAAAACGGTCACTAGGCTACTCATTCTGAGAAAAATCTCTAGAGGCTACTAACTATAACATTATCCTTCTCTCTTACTTTTTTAGTTTTCTGAACTCTGATTAAAACTTATAAATGCTAAAACACCTCTTGTGTTTTTCTCAAAATTAATCTCACTCAGTAACACTGTTACACGGGCGGGAGGCCATGGCACAGGGCGTTGTTTATAATCATTTGAAGGCCAATTTACATTTATTGCCTTTGCTCTATTCTTACCCACATTAATTCTATAATGTATATTTCCCCTCTTCTCTAAAATTAAAAAAAACCTTCGAACTTATAAGGTAAAAATGGACTTTCTCTCGAGACTAGTACTAAAGCTTTATCTCTTACACACAAACTTCTCTCTTTTGCCCTAAGGATAAAGTTTTTCTCAGTGTCCTCTTGACTTCCGTTCGGGTTTTCTTTCACTAAGTGCCAAGCGCTTCCGTTCCTCCTGATAGCTACCAAGCATCTCTTAGATTGTTTTTATAATACTCAAGATTAGTTATGCAATCATCTCTACCCTTACGTCTAGGCAAAGTTCCGAACCATATTTATAAATACATTCTCAAAAGATAAGCCTACTGAAGGGATATTACAGTACGGAACTCTAGGAATTACTTGAATCGGTTTCTCGGCAACTTGATATTCAAGACAGCTTAAAACATATCTCTTAAAACATACATAATTTTTCATCTTAGGCCAAAAGCACGTCCTACTAATAGACCTGAAAGTTTCATTTACTCCTAAATGTCCTTGCTCATCAATGTGCTCTTCAAAACTAGTTCACGAAGCTTCCTAGAACTACTAATTGTTCTGTGACTTCCCCTTTACTACCTGACTTTAGGACAAACATGACACAAAACTTCGTCCTCTACACAAAAAGTTTCCTTACACACATCATCAAGATCATCCAGTTCACACTCAAAAATTCGGGTTAGTGTTTCTCATCCTCTTCTGCAACTTGACTAGCTCATCCTTATCCAAAACGTTAGAGCCTAATTCATCACCGTAACTAGAACTAGATACCAGTACGTTTACTACGTTACTCTCGACAGCTACACCTTCCCCTTGGCTCTCACTGTCAACGATAGAGTTAGGTTTCTCAGCCACACTCATGCCAAGATCAACCTCGTTACCTCTATCACGCTCGTTCGAATCCACGAACTCACACTCGTTCGAATCCACGAACTCACTCACGTTCGAACCTACGAACTTACACTCGTTCAAATCCACGAACAAATTATGACCGTAGTCTACGTCTGTATCTAAACCCGACCTAGTTACTACCATTTCAGGCACTGGAATATTCCTCACAACAGGATTTACATTCTTGGATAAAGCTAAGTCATTACCGACAATAATGTCAACGCCTTCTTTCGACGGGCAAACTGTCCAAACTGCAAGTTTACTTCTCCTGACACTACCTGACTTTCTAAATTCAACTTCAACAAAGGACAAAGACACAAGTGTTAGGAAATCCACCTAACATAACTTTCTCTTCCATATTGATTTCTGTCCTGTTCGGCCCTCACTCTTCGAATCAGTGAGATAGCAGCCCCTGTGTCTCGAAGCAAGACCACTTCCCTCCAATCTACTCCTCCAAGAGAGAAACTACACCTTCCGACAGATATTCACAAAACTTTCCTAGTTTCTCTCATCACATCATCCCCACTTGACGAAAGGTT
>NC_061092.1:66378955-66383955 GCF_015104395.2 Macrobrachium nipponense
AGTTATTAATGAACGGTTTTACAGTCTCTCATATATGGAGGTCATTAGCGCACCATTATTCTCCCTTCTCTAATCCCACAGTGAACGTCAAGATTTAAAGACTCGTTTTATAATAAACGGAATATGCAAATATGACTATAAGTTTATATATGTGATTAATTTGCAATGGAGGGATGTTTAATGAGACACTCAATCATTCTGAAATCATATGGTAACGCAAACCCTTCCGGAGAGAGAGAACAAATCTTATATATTTCTGTTTCTCCATTTTGAAGTGAAAGAGAAATAGGATTTTCCTTTTTGGTAATGAAGCCATTGATCGAGAAGTTCATACTGAGATTCACCTACCTTCTAGAGATGGAAAATTACGATTATATAACTTTTTATTTTATGATTCATTTCTCATCTTTGTTGTCATAGAAAAGTAAACATCACTTCAATGACAACTAAGCTAAAAGACAGAATTTGCATGTGTCTGAGACGTCTATATTCAAATTTGGTTTTCAGCCACAAATGATAATAACATCAACGCTCATGAATTTCACTCCCTGTTTGAGCCCTAATCATTTAGTGTGCGCTGATGTATTGACATTCATTTGTTCGGCCCGTTTAAATGTCTTTTTAAACGGGCCGAACAAATGAATGTCAGTACATCAGCGCACACCAAATGATTAGGGCTCAACAGGAAGTGAAATTCATGAACGTTGATGTTATTATCATTTGTGGCTGAAAACCAAATTTGAATATAGACGTCTCAGACACATGCAAATTCTGTCTTTTAGCTTAGTTGTCATTGAAGTGATGTTTACTTTTCTATGACAACAAAGATGAGAAATGAATCATAAAAATAAAAGTTATATAATCGTAATTTTCCATCTCTAGAAGGTTGTGCTACATTAACTTACTGTTGAATAACAAATTATTCAACAGTAAGTTAATGTAGCACAACTTTACCAATTCCAAGTCAAATTCACGAAAGTGCTTCTATTTCTAGTGCAGCAAAGTAATGTTTCGATCCACTTTTCCTCTTTATATTCAAGCTATGCAAATCAGTCATTTACAAAACACCTAAAATACTGTTACTCATAAAAAAAAAGAAATTAATGGGGTGTCATCCTCCCCATCAGTTTAGTTATTAATGAACGCGTTTCTCACCTGATCTCTATTTTTTTTTTTTTTTTTTTTGTTTCTTTTTTTTTTTTTTTTTTTTTGTCTAGTACATATTTAACTTTCTTTTTTTTTATCATAGCACATTAATAAAAAGTTTTAGAACAATTATGTCTTAGGATTAGTTTATCTTCTTGTCAGTGTAATATCTTCCTCTCAACTAAGAAACACATGAAAAGTTCATCATGGGAATTGTAGCAACTGCATAAAAGACATCCTCTTAGAATTCTCACCCCGATAAAAGAAAGATCCTGATTTGCAACAGAAAACATATTGGTTTGGGCTGGAAGTCAACAATGAAATGGAAACGATAAGACATCTGGAAGCGTCAAGGGCTTGACTGAGTAATGTATCGATTACTGTTGTCGTCACAATTACCACCGCTTTTCTAAATTTCATACATTCCCTGATTTCGTTTATCTCATATTATATTTGAAAGTTTCGCTTTCTTTCAAATTACCCATTCCGTTTCATCTCTTTCTCTTGATAACTACTTCCCTCTGTCGTCCTTTTGAAAAGAGGCTCTGGTATATGCTCCTCTTTGGTTTCAATAAAGCTTTAGCTTTCTTCAATACGTATGTAAACCCTACTATATATATATATATATATATATATATATATATATATATATATATATATATATATATATATACATATATATATATATATATATATATATATATATATATATATATATATATATATAATATATATATATATATATATATCCATATATATATATATATATATATATATATATATATTATATATATGTATATATATATATATATATATATATATATATATATATATATATATATAACATGGACTGAAAACACGATAAATGTTGCGGTTGAGAAATATTTCATATAATGTGTAGAATGAAAGATAAAACAAGGTTATGCATTTTTCATTGGTTTCTGTAACTGGAAATCTGGCACTGAAATTTAAATCTATTCGTCAAAATATTAGGAAAGCAGGATATGATGGAAACGTATTTGTTCAGTTGTGTGTGTGTGTGTGTGCGTATGTGTATGTGTATAAAGGCAAAAGCCACGAAGGATAGTGAAAAAATGGAGTACTGATGCAATCCTTTTCGACACTTTCGTCCTTTACTAAGCACACTGATCTGAATGTGAAAGTAAATTTACAAATGAAGCTCGTATAAGTGATAGATAGGATTTATAAAGGAAAATATGTACCTGGAATCCAACACACCTGGAGAATTGATTAGTAGACCTACCAAAACCAGGGGTACAGTTTAAGAGGTTTACAAAAAATGAAGTCCAACTGCCTTGGAAGTAGGGACAAGACATTTAAAGGATTATGCAAGGAGTGACTGACCAAAAAAATAAAAAAAATAATAATATAAAGATAGAAAATACAATTTAAAAAAATATCACACGGATAAAACGTTTTAAATTATTTTTTTCCTTCCCCAAATTTAAAAATTCATAAAATATATATTAAACATAGATATAAGGAAAAATCTTAAAGGTAAGTAATTTTTAATTAAGTCAGTGATTTTATTTATAAGGTCATTCTAGACATTTGCCTTATGCAAGGGTCCAAATAATACAAGCCAGAGTGAAGGTTAAAATTGCGGATTCTAAAATATTTACTGAAAAGATATCATTTGACTTAGTGATTACTGAACTTCAACTCTAATTTATTTTGTGGACCATTTTCACTTGAATGAATATTACATTGGATGTTTGACCAGTTTTTTGACAGAATTTTTAGGCTATTTTTTTGTAATGTTTTTTATGTATTTATTTTTTTTATTTTTTTTATTTTTTTAGTGGTTTTCAGTCAACGCCC
The DNA here is from genome assembly GCF_015104395.2 of Macrobrachium nipponense. Classification (NCBI taxonomy): domain Eukaryota; kingdom Metazoa; phylum Arthropoda; class Malacostraca; order Decapoda; family Palaemonidae; genus Macrobrachium; species Macrobrachium nipponense. The sequence goes on from NC_061092.1 coordinate 66,381,944, forward strand.
TGTATAATCTTTTAATTGTTTTGTCCCTACTTCTGAGCAGTTTGACTTAATCTTTTGTAAAGCTCTTAAAAAGGACACCTGTTGTCGATCGCTCGGATCCCTGAGCAAAGAAACAGTTATCAGCTGCTTAGTTAAATATTGAATTAAAGAAAAAGTTATGACTTTCTTATTGTCAGGAAGCCTATATGAAGGTAAAATGAATACTGGAAAAAGCATCAAAGACACTATGCACTACACTGAACAAGGAAAACTCTAATAAAATGTCTGCATCTTCATGGAAAGAGGGAAACCATAACTACGAGAAGAAGTCTTCAGCCTTTAAAACAATGCCACCCCCAGGAGATGCAATGAAGTTAGGACCAACGCAGTTTGCAAAGCGTCCCATTTTGAGCTAAGTTTGGGAACAAAACGCTGCCATGGCGTTAGGGAGCATTGATTTTAGAATCTGGAACCAGCTCGCTTTTTATAAATAAAAATTCTGTATGTGCTGTACTGGATGGAGGGTGGCTTTGGAGTTTTGCAGTTCTTTTTAGAGGCAGGTATTTAGAATTATGAAATTTTAACTCTCAATTATTTGGGGGTAGGGGGTGGGGTGCGGATTTTTTGGGTTATACGATGCTACATACTGACAGTAACTTCACTGTACATTTGGGGTATCAGCTAAGTACTAAAATTGCCATGGTTTATATTATCCCTCCCCGATGACACAAAAAAAAAAGAAAAAAAAAAAAAACAGAAAAAAAAAACATTTGGAGATTTGATAGCAAATTGTGGGCGCCACCAGTACTTGGAGGAAATTAATTTTCACATAAGGGGTAAAATTTATCTCTCGTTTTTCTTTTTCTGTGTATCCCCCACTGAAAGTTTCGCCCATTTACTTCTTTTGTTAAGGCTGATTTCGCAATTTTAATACTACCTTTTTATTTTAGTATTTTGTACCTGTTGTGGGGCAGGATTCCAGGAAAGGACATGAACTTGATACATTTTTTGGATACCACGACGGTTTTGGTTTTTTTATTAAAAAAAAGATAAATAAATAAAAATAAAACATTAGCGAAGTTTGTTGTGATCCATATTAACTAATGTCTTCGTATGAGTAACGATCTTTATCATCAAATGTCTCCAGCAACAAGTTGCAGGATTCATTACTCCCAACTGAAAGTCAAATGGAAACGACAGGAGAGCTCAGGCGCCGGAGTTTCCTTGATGCGCTAAAGTATAATTATTTTAATGCAGTTTCGACCCTCGGTAACGCGAGAGTCATGCACGAATTAATATTTAGCGAATGAATGAATCAGGGAACTGACAATGGTCTCTTTCTCTCCCCCCAGGGCTGGATTTAATCCTTTTTGACCAATTGGATCAACAGGACCCGTCGCCAGAGTTTTAGTCTCTTCCTGTTCTGTAGAGGAATAGACCACTAACAAAAACATGAAATGCAGAATGAGGAAGTAGATTAGTATGCATCTCTCTCTCTCTCTCTCAAGGGCACAGTGGCAGCAATGAGAGTGTGTAAGTAGCGCATGGTTTAATTAAATGGGTTCAGGGAAGGTTTTTTTCGACTAGAAGAATGATCTCACCAAAGGAAGTTTCAGTGTAATCGATCAGCCCTTTGGTGAGACTGATGAGGATCCAGTTGCTCAGGAGAATGACTGATTCTGATGACTGATGTCATTGGGTCATCCAGTGAACTCTTCCCATTGATATTTAATCTTTAGATGTCGATTCGCGATTATAGAGTCAATACCCTGGAGCACCAGCATGTCATCATTTGATTTAGAAGTAATCACTTTCTTTCATTTATTGGGGATCGCTAAACCACGATCGCCGATAATCAAACTGGGTGCCCGAATGCATTGAATGTTCCATTTCCTCGTGAAGTTACGCCAAGGTTCAACCTTTTGCGTTTTGAAATTCGCATATTAATTTTTCTCATCCAGTGACGTGGATACCTCTTTTCGTGTTTTTAAAATTTAAGTACGGGAAGGAGAGACGGAGGAAAGAGAAACAAA
>NC_061092.1:66396455-66441455 GCF_015104395.2 Macrobrachium nipponense
AAACCTTAAAATTATATAGTCTAGAAAGGAGAAGAGAACGCTACATGATAATTCAGGTATGGAAACAGATAGAAGGAATAGCCGAAAACATCATGGAGCTAAAAATATCAGAAAGAGCAAGCAGAGGTAGATTAATAGTGCCCAAAACTATACCAGGATAAATAAGGAAAGCACACAGGACATTAATCCACTACGCCACCAGCATCGATAATGCAGCGTCTATTCAATGCGTTGCCAGCTCATCTGAGGAATAAGCTCGACAAATATCTAAGCTGCATCCCAGACCATCCAAGATTTGGAAGGTGCAAAATATACCGGAAGATGCATTAGCAACTCTCTGGTAGACATTAGAGGTGCCTTACACTGATGGGACAACCTGGGGCAACCCGAAACAAGATGTACAACTAGTCTCTCTCTCCTCTCTCTCTCTCTCTTCTCTCTCTCTCGCTCTCTCCTCTCTTCTTCGATTGGACAAGAGAAAAGTAAGAGTCCTAAAATGTTTCCTAATAGGAAAATACTGAGGTTCTTTAAGGCTGATTTCCATTTTCGTAATACAATCTACTTTATTCAATAAAACAACTACCTTACCTTTATATGGTTTGGTGATTATGAGATCTTCTTTCTGTGGCAGTTCCTGTAGAATTTTAAAATAGGTCTTTTTATTTTTTTTAAAGGGGTTCCATTGGGTCTTTAGTTTTCTGAAAGTGTTATGTGACAGCTCAAGTAAACTATTTTGGGGATCACCAAAGTGAACATCAATAACGAAGTGATTTAAGCCTGTGAAAATAGATTCTCACGGAGGAAAAAAAACTTGTAATAGTTAGTTTTTAAAGATAGGCAGGCAGCAAATCTAATGAACGAATTTGATTTTCATTTTGTTATCTTAATCTAGCTATTTCTTGTGAGTTAGAATCTTGTTTATCTTCTAGGAATATATATATTTTTTATAGTTAGAGTTAATTTTTGCAATCATCTTGTGTGTAGGTCGGAGATTTCATGTCGGCCATGTTACCTACAATTGTATAAGGGACCTTTGGGACTCTTTTACACACACGCACACACACATATACATACATAATATATATATATATATATATATATATATATATATATATATATATATATATATATAATCCACACATCAAAGGGCTTTATAGTAGGCAGGAGAAGGGAGCAGGAACATATACACATCCATTAGATACATTTATTGGCAACGCGTTTCTTGACCCTTGGTCACATCATCAGGACATCTATATAAAAAGGAGCATCCGATCACATAATTTAAAAGAAACATACATAAAGCATAATAAAAACTTAAAATGGAAACTACGTTAAACTTCAAATACTGAATCACACTTAAATATATTTACACATTAAAAACCAAGAAAGCTTAAAATTATCCTTACAAAAACCAAACTCAATTAAAGAAAAAATAAAAGAAATAAAACAAACTTAAAATGAAGAGCAAGGCGCACCTTTCAAAATGACAGGACAAACACACTTAAAAGAAATACACAAGAACAGAAAAGAAGGCGGACAAATATAAAAAAAACAACCTAGTTATGCTATGAACAAAGGAACAACCGATGATTGGCAATTTTAACTTAGGTACAATTCTTTTTATTTATGGACTTTCCCAAAGAGAGGCAGTTCTCCGGGTTGGTTCCTTGGCTTGACAATTATTTTAAAGTTGTCGTATTTTATCGATGTCTTACATGTAAATTATTCGTGACCTTTTAACGCATTTTTTTTTCTCGGTCACGAAAAGCTTGAATTATGGTCTCTTTCGCCCACCTTGGGTTTTTCTGTATACAAGTGATACCTCGCCCACGAGTGCTATTTTTCTTTATCTTTTCATGGTTTTAAGGGTGTTCGACAGCCCATCTGTCCTTTACTTATTATCTTGTTTTGTACGTGTTGTAGGGACCTTATGGGCAAATATCCGAGAGTGTGGCTTTGGTCAGCCCTTATGTATTGGAAGGACCGGTTGACTTACGGCTTTACGTTGGCAGTGTTTTTGCGGAATAAGAGATCACGGCCTTGAGTTATATACTGGACTCCCTGCTGCTTGCTATGATCTTTTTACCTTCAGAGAATTAGTACCTCATATTGAACCCTTGCAGCGGGTTATGTGCCTCCTGGTCTTGGTCTCCACCGCTTCCCCTGTTTTACTCGCCTTACCTGCTGCGGTGTGATGTAGGAATTTCCGCGCCTGCCACTCTGCTGCTTGGTTTGCATCAGAGTCGTAAAATAAGGCTCTGCCTCGGAATTTTACATTTGCCGTAGGTGTATATAGTACTTATTTTAATAATATAATGTATCATTACACATCACAATAAGAGGATCCAAAGGGATCTCTGTTGGCTAATTATAAATGATGGCTTTGTTTAGCGTTCTCATTGAGATTTAGCTGTTTTTTTCAGGAGATTAACTGAAGCTCCGCCTTTTAGAGTGACGGTGAATTCTCCTCTATGATTTGGTCTAGCAGAGATGTTGATGGTAGGGTTGTTGTTTAGCAGAGCCACTGCCGTAGTATACGAGGTCCGTCCTACAGTAGGAAAAACGCCCGAAACTTTGGCAATGGAGGGTACTCATTCTGCATTGGATATTGCTGGAGTGGGGCTAGCAGTTGAGGGAGGGGGTTAAGGAGGAGGAGGGGGGAAGGTCCAAGGACGACGGAGGGTAATGAGGACAGGTTTTCATTCAGAGACGAGGTAGTAGAGGACAAAGGGGAAGGTGGATGGATTCATTGATAAAGTGTTGCCCCGGTCACTTCTCGCTCTCTTCTTCGAAGCTGGATGGCGAGTTTTGTCCGTGAAATAGACTGAAGACGGCGGCCTTTTCTTCTTATGACGAGTCATTATATCCACTACACTTTTTACAAACGGTAAACACTTCCAAACGTCGAGGATAATCCCCAAAAGTATCGGTTAAGGTCGAGTGCTAAGGCCGTGAAACTTCCAAAAAGAGTGTAGGGCTGAAAACGCCAACTAAGGGTCTGGGAGAGTCCTGTTACGAAAAATCCCGATGGCTTTTGTGTTGTTGTAGATTTTGATTAAGCTGACCTTATACCATCACGGGCTCTTGCTCATAGAAGAGCCCGTAAGTCATTTTTGGATGTTTGGGTGAGATAAAGGATATGAACAAGAATCTTTATCATGATCGATGGTAATGCCAGTGTAATGGTATGTTTGAATTGAAAGGTTAGGCAAAGTTACAAACCTTTTTGAGCCCAAAGGTATCGTCAGTGGAGAGAAAGAATGACAGCAGAGAGTAATGGAGAGTCGGAGATAGCAAGTAGGGAAACTTGGAATATTCATCTAGAGATAAAAAAGAACACAAATAAAGAATAGAAATCTTCGGATTTTTGTTACAGTGGAAGAGATCGTTGAAGTAGGAAGATTAATTAGAGCAAAAGTGGTAAAGTCGGGATAGGCGGGGGTGGCAGTAGACAGTTTGAGAGGAGGAGAGAGTTGCTATTTAGGGAATTGCTAAAAGGGAAAGGGAACAGATTCTGAAAGAGAAGGGTGATGAAAGATAATTCCTCCACGGATGATTCAGAGTATTAGAAGATAATCCAAAATTTTGTAGAGGCTTTGTTATAGACGGATCATTCGAGGCCCGATCGTTCGCAAATCCGTGTTCGAGGAGGCGAACGCCATGTTTCTACTTTGTCGGCGGGTAGGATATAAGATAAATAGTGAAATCTAACATGTTGTCAAGGATTTATTTCGATAGTTTCATAACAGTTCTATTGTTATCATCATAGTTTTTTCTTAATTGCTTTGTTTTCTGGGCATTCTAGCAAATAGGGTTGTAGGTTCTACAGCTAGTATTTGGCAATAGCTGCATGCTCTAGGAATGTTTCCTATCCTTTGAGTTTACGAGGTGTTTCTCTCGATATGTTTTGTGACTATAGATTGGCTGTTCTATAGGTACCAAATTTGGCAGTTCTAGAACCTTCAGGAAGTCCTACCTGACATGCTTCCTCTTGTTGCTGACTATATGCTACTGCTTGTCTTTTTAACTGGGTTAATGATTGGGCCCAGTTAAATGATTATGCTACTACATTGTAGACCGTTCTTTGGAAGTGTGTCTGCCTCTTCATTCCAATGAATTCCAACATAACTCGGATTCTTGTTTAGTGTAATTAATCTTTCTCTGCTTGTGAGGAGTGTGATGTTCTCTTTTAGTTCCTCACTTGTTATTGGTTGAATGGTGCCTTTGCAGTCGGTATGAATTATGGTGTTGCCTTATTTATACTGTTAATCATCTATGGCTTTTGCAATGGCTGTTAATTCAGTTTGAAGGTTGGAGACATTGTTGGAAAGTCTCCAGCTCTTATGAAGTCCTTCTGTCCTTTATTACCAGGGGTTTAGCGGTAGGTCTTCAGTGCGCTGAATTTGCTTGGCTGAGCTCGCAGACTTGGTCTCCTATTGGCTGTTGGGGTCAGGCTTCAAGCAGGTCTGTAGACTTCATAGCAGCGCTGCTATCCTGATGGGTCTTCGGAGTCACTTGACATCATTGCGGGCCGAATTTTGATTGGCCTACAGCTTATGACGTCACTGCTGGTATGTTCAAGGTCATCTTCGTTGGTTTTTGTCTTTTATTGGGATGGTATTGGAATTCCCATTCCAGGGTGAAACCAAGCAGAATCTTTCTACAGTTAATGACGCAGAATTAATCGATGAGGGCTGGAGACTTTTGATATTAATCCTTCCCATTTTCTTTTTGAACCTATAGTTTTTTTTTTTATTTCTGTCTCTAAATTTAAAATATATAAAATAATGGATACCAATATCATATTATTTTATTTACAAGTTTTTCTCGGGAAGTATGAACAGTTTTTCTTATCCTTCCATTCTCAGTGTGTCTTTTCTATAAGAAGACGTCTTTTCTTGATGATAATTTTGAGTGTCTGTGTTAATGCATGAGAGAGAAGGAAGGCATTTATAGAAGAGAAACAAGAGCTGGGAAGATATCAGGTTGGAACTGCAGCCGAAGTCGCAGAAATTGAACACTGGTCAACTTTTATTGTAGTCTCTCTCTACTGGAATAGGATTCCGATTGTGATTCTGAGGGAAGGAATTTCATATTATTCTCAATTTTTTTGTCCTTCTGTAGTTTTCTTTAAAATCCTTAAGATTGTCTCTACATTAGTTTTCGTTGTTTGATACATCTATATTAAAAACATGTTTTATATTTTTTGGCTGTTGCCATATTTCACAATTTTGCATGAAATATTTTCTTGCGAATTAAGTTATACAACTATTATTTTAGGTTCGTAGTTTTTGCAATTATTGTACAAAGAAAATTAATCCCGCATTATTATTATTATTATTATTATTATTATTATTATTATTATATTATTATTATTATTATTATTATTATTATTATTATTATTATTATTATTATTATTATTATTATTTTGCAGATTTCCTTATTTAAGTTTTTAATTTTTATTTCTTTGTTAAATATAAATGTTGTCCTCTGATTTTTTTTTTTTTTTTGCAATGTTTAACTGAACATTTTAATGTTTCTTTGAGCGTTATTACTGTGCCATTAATTAAAAGTTTACGGAAATTGGCAAATAGTTGACAAACAATCGAAGTCTTTGGTTTATTTTAAACTAAATTTGACATCACAATTAGCGTTACGTCTTTTTCTACAATAAAAATAAAGTACACATGAATACATTACACCTGTCGATGTCAACGATTTAAGCCTAAAAGCGTAATAGATATCCAGAATCAATTTCAATCCTAACAAAAAGCTAAGGAAATGAGGAAAAAACGTAATCTGAAAATATTAAATACATAGTTGAAAAATAATTTCATACTTCGCTAAGCATAAAATAGGGGTGTAAATCGGAGACATTCATTCCGATATTAATTCTTTGTCTCCTTGAGTATAACTTCCTGTAATGACATTTTCTTATGGTGGTGAATTATGGATGAGATATTCTACTCCGAATTAGTCTTACGAATCATGAAATTATTCTCTAACTAAGTTAACTCTGCACTGTATAATTTTTGTATAATTACTGTTGAGGCCTATAGGATAAAAATTCAGAAATTATAACTATAGTGTCATTAGAGAATTGTCATCTAAATAGACAGGTTGTGTTTGTCATGACTATAAACCTTTTCATTATTATTATTCTTATTATTATTATTATTATTATTATTATTATTATTATTATTATTATTATTATTATTATTATTATTATTATTATTATTCAGAATGCAAATCCCTATTCATAAGGAAAAATCCTACGAAGGCCAAATAAAAAGTTAAATGAATAAATGAATAGATACAAATATTATTGAAGTAGTAAAAATACCAGTAAATATTTTAGGGTGCGTAATGCAGTGCATTATTCCTTGAACGTGTAAGCGTGAGGGTGGCGTACAACTTAAGAGCTGAATAATCAATATACGTACTAACGGCAGGAAGTTTGGTAACAAATGAAAACATCAGGGGATCAGCGAAAGACACTAAATGTCAGGTTTTAGACCCCCAAAAATCCAACCAAATGAAGATGGTTTTTAAAGGGCACCTGATGACAGTAAAGGTGATGAGTAAGAGGTACAAGTAAGATGATGGAAATAGAAGTGTTAGGGAAACGTAGACGAGGAAGGCATAAAAGAAGGAGACATTGCATGCATGAAGATACGAGAGAGACAAACAAAGGATGAACGAAGGGAGGACACAAGAGAGAAACAGCAGAAGGAGGCTGATGAAAAATACCCACACAGATTATGGATGAAACTAAGAAGAAGAAGAAGAGAAGAAAGAAGAAGAAGAAGAAGAAAGAAAGAAAGAGAAGAGAAAAAGGAGAGAGGTAGTCCTCTTTCAGTGATTCCAAAGAGGGGCTTCTGACCCACCACACGGGGTCTTCCTCTTAGGACTTATGAACCGAAAACGAATCTCGGGACACCATAACAAATGGAAGGCCCGAGGCTCTTTACTTCGGACAATCCAGGAGTCAAAATGAGCAGCATCCTTTAGATGACTGAGGAATATTTGCTTTGTGTTTGAAAGACTGTATGATTTTATGTTTAATATTTATGGCAATTTCAGTTACTCCGTAACTGTTCATGTGTTTTATGTTGATACACAACCTTTCTTTCAGACTAGATATTATAAAAATAAAATAAAAGCATTTTAAAGGATTTTTAGAACTAAATATTCCACAGCGATATCACAAGACCTTTCGATGATTCTTGAAGCATCGATGACGTCATCATGTTGCCAGAGAGACTTGCAATGGACTCGGATTTCCGGTAGAAATTCTTTCTCATTCATCCATTTTCCTTAAGAAAGTGGGTTGAAGGGGTCTTTGGAATCAATTTAAAAATCAATTAGTGTGTAATAATAAAGGAATGTTAAGTGTTATTTGAAGCATAAATAATATCTTTCTAATACAAGTAGGGAAAATATAATTGTTTAGACAGTTTTGATAAATTAGCATAATTATCTCATATCTGAGTTGTTAAAAAGTATTACCCAAATCAGTACTCGTGTAAGAGCCGAGTTTTTTAAGAATATTTTTAAAAATCATAATTTTAATTATGATGGATTATTATATTCTACAATATTATTTTGGAAGCACCAAAAACCGTTGGCATCAGGGAGCAAAGGCTCTCTGATGCCGCCTAGGGTCTGTGACGCAAGGCAACCTCACCAGTCAATCAATAAACGTTAAGTAAACCTTATTAGAGGGATTCTCACCCAGTAAGGTCTACCCTTCCCAATGATGGGTGGGTGGGCTACGGGTTGTCTTTGTTTGTGTCACGGAAATTCCCTCCCTTTTCCTCGTCTTTCTCTTTTCACGAAATTCATTCAATATCGCTATCACAATTATTGGGAAATTCCTTTAATGTTTACTATAAAATAAAACACAGAAGCCTTTATTTATAGTTTGCTTATCAATACAATTATTTGTATAATTGTAGAATTATCTTGTATCGTGAATTTTCTAGAAATAATAATCTGATTTACGGACATCCTCTTCCTTCTCAATTCACTTCCCATGAACGGAGCTAATTCCAATTGTGTCCAAACTCTCTGTCGCTGCGAAAATCACTATCCATAAAGAGAGTCGACACAGAACGAACACAAGAAAGAAATGATTTTCCTAATTAATCGAGTGACACCAAAACTTTTCTCGAGCCCTTTGTTGCTGTTCTTGCTTACTGTTGTTTTGGTTACCAGTTTGCGTTCGATCATTTTGGCAGGGATACATAGCTATTTTACTTATTTCCCATTTTCCTTTATTGATTTACAATTTTCTCAAGTCTTAGTTTCCCAGGTTGAAGCTTATATAAGTAAACTTTTTATGATTGTTTGTATTTTCCTTTTAGTTAGCCTTTCATTTATGAGTTATTATTCTAAGGGATTTCAGTAGCTTTCGTGAGATTTTTCTTTTCAAAAGGTTTCAAGAAAGATTTGAAAGATTGTCAATAGGTTTCATGAGATTTTCATATTCTTCAAAGCTCACATGAGGTTTTCAACTGATTTTCAAGTGACTTTATGACATTTTCAATATATTTTCAAGAGGTTTTAAAAATGATTTTTAAATTTTAAGAAGTCATATGTTTATTTTCAAATATTATTAATATAAATAATCAAGAGATTTTTAGGGGATTTCACAGTTTCATGAGATGTCCAAGGTTTCAAGAGTTTTTGAAAGATTTTTCAAAAGATTTCATGAGATTTTTAATTTTTATTCAAAGCTTCCATAAGGTTTTCAAAGGTTTTCAAGTGTCTTCATGATATTTTTTCAAGAGGTTTTCAAATGATTTATAAGATTTCAAAAATCTCAAAGATATTTCAAAAGGCTTTCAATGTATTTTCTAAATATTATTAAGGAATTTCATTAGTTTCATGAAATTTTCAAAGGTTTCAAGAGATTTTTTAAAGATTTTCAAAGGATTTCAAGAGCTTTCAATTTTATTGAAAGCTTCATTAGGTTTTCAAAGGTTTTCAATGTTCTTTATTCCATTTCAAGAGATTTTCTAATTATTTATAAGATTTCAAGAATCTTATAATATTTTCAAAATAGTTTCAATGTATTTTCAGGGCTTTTTAAGGGATTTCAATAGTTTCATGAAATTTTGAAAAGGTTTCAATAAAGTTTTGAAAGATTTTCAAAAGATTTCATGAGACTTTTAATTTTAATCAAAGATTCCATAAGGTTTTCAAAGGTTTTCAAGTGTCTTCATGATATTTTCAAGAGGTTTTTAAACAATGTTCAAGACTTCAAGAAGTCTCTTGATATTATCAACACATTTTCGAAGTATTTTTAAGAGATTTTTAAGGGATTTCACTAGTACTGAGAGATTCAAAAGGTTTCAAGAGATTTTTGAAAGATTTTCAAAGGATTTCAAGAGCTTTTCAATTTTATTCAAAGTTTCCATTAGGTTTTCAAAGGTTTTCAAGTGTCTTTATTCCATTTCAAGAGATTTTCTCATTATTTTTCAAGATTTCAAGAAATCTCATGATATTTTCAAAATATTTTTCAATGTATTTTCAAGGGATTTTTAAGGGATTTCAATAGTTTCATGAGACTTTCAAATGGTTTCAAGAGAGTTTTGAAAGATTTTCAAAACATTTCTTGAGATATCAATTTTATTCAAAGCTTCATGAGGTTTTGAAAGGTTTTCAAGAGAATTTATGATATTTTCAAGAGGTTCTCAAATGATGTTTAAGATTTCAAGAAGTCTCTTGATATTATCAAAACATTTTCAAAGTATTTTAAGAGATTTTTAAGGGATTCCACTAGTAACTGGAGAGTTTCAAAAGGTTTCAGGAGATTTATGAAAGATTTTCAAAGGATTTCAAGAGCTCTTCAATTTTATTCAAAGCTACCATTAGGTTTTCAAAGGTTTTCAAGTGTCTTTATTCCATTTTCAAGAGATTTTTTAAATTATATTTAAGATTTCAAGAAATCTCACGATATTTTAAAAATATTTTCAATGTATTTTTCAAGGGATTTTTTAAGGAAGTTTCACTAGTTTCGTGAGATTTTCAACAGGTTTCAGGAGATATTTGAAAGAGTTTTCAAAACATTTCTTGAGATTTTCAATTTTATTTAAAGCTTCCATGAGGTTTTCAAAGGTTTTCAAGAGACTTTTTGATATTTCAAGAGGTTTTCAAGCGATGTTCAAGATTTCAAGAAGTCTTTTGATATCCAACACATTTTTAAAGTATTTTTAAGAGTTTCTTAAGTGATATCACCAGTACTGGCAGTATTAAAAGGTTTCAAGAGAGTTTTTTTTGAAAGATTTTCAAAAGGTTTCATTGATTTTCAATATTCCTCAAAGCTTCATGAGATGAATTTAAAGTGTCTGTATGATATTTTCAAGAGGTTTTCAAGCAGGTTTGAAAGGATTTTTAAGATTTTAAGAAGTCTAATGATATTTTCAAGATATTTTTAAGGAATTTCACTAGTACTTGAGAGTTTCAAAAGGTTTTTCAAGAGAGTTGTGAAAGATTTTCAAAAGGTTTTAAAGATTTTTGAAAGGTCCATAAGTTTGTTGATATTCTTAAAACTGTCATGAAGTTTTCATATGATTTACAATGTATTTTACACAAATTTTCAAGAGTTTCAAACGATTTATGATTTCACGAAATAATATGTAATTTTTTCAGATATTTCTAACATATTTGCAACAAATTATTTAGTATCACATATAATTTGATGCAAAGCTCACATGAGGTTTTAAAAATGATTTTCAAGTGGACTTTATGACATTTTCAAGACATTTTCAAGAGATTTTAAAATTATTTTTAAATTTTTAAGAATTCCTGTGTTATTTTCAAAAAATATTATTAATATATATTGCAAGAGATTTTTAGGTGATTTCACTGGTGTCATGGCATTTTCAAAAGGTTTCAACGAGAGTTTTGAAAGATTTCAAAACATTTCATGAGATTTTTAATTTTATTCAAAGCTTCCATAAGGTATTCAAAGGTTTTGAAGTGTCTTAATGGTATTTTCAAGATTTTTTCAAATGATTTATACGATTTTTAAAAAAAAATATGATATTTTCAATTTATTTCGTTGTATTTTAAAAGATTTTTCAGTGTTTTCAATAGTTTAGTGAAATTTTCAAAATTTTTCATGAGTTTTGAAAGATTTTCAAAGGATTTCAAGAGCTTTTAAATTTTATTCATAGCTTCCATGAGGTTTCAAGTTTCTTTATACCATTTTAAAGAGATTTCCAAATAATTTCTAAGATTTCAAGAAATCTCATGATATTTTCAAAAATATTTTCAATGTATTCTAATGGATTTTTAAGGGATTTCACTAGTTTCATGAGATTTTCAAAAGGTTTCAACGAGAAATTTGAAAGATTTTCAAAACATTTCATAAGATTTTCAAATTTATTTAAAGCTTCCATGAGGTTTTCAAAGTTTACAGAAACCTTATGATATTTTCAACTAGTTTTCAAATGATTTTCAAGATTTCAAGAAGTCTCTTGATATTATCAATACATTTACAAAGGATTTTAAGATATTCTTAAGGGATTTCACTAGTACTGGAGAGTTTCAAAAGGTTTCAAGAGATACTTGAAAGATTTACAATAGGTTTTATGATATTTTTTATATTCTTCAAAGCTCACATGAGGTTTTCAAATGATTTTCAATTGTCATTTTCACATTTTCATGATATTTTCAAGAGGTTTTAAAATTTTCAAGAAGTCTTATGTCATTTTCAAAAAATATTATCAATATATATTTCAAGAGATTTTTAGGTGATTTCACTAGTTTCAAGTGATTATCAAAAGGTTTCAGGAACGTTTTGAAAAATTTTCAAAAGATTTCATAAGATTTTTAATTTTATTCAAAGCTTCCATAAGGTTTTCAAAGGTTTTCAAGTGTCTTTATGATATTTTCTGAAGGTTTTCATATGATTTATAAGATTTAAAAAATCTTATATTTTAAAATATTTTCAATGTATTTTCAAAATATTTTAAAAGGATTTCACTCGCTTAATGAAATTTTCAAAATGTTTCAAGAGAGTTTTGAAATATTTTCAAAGGATTTCAAGAATTTTTTTTTTCAATTCTTTTTTTCAAAGCTTCCATAAGGTTTTCAAAGGTTTTTTCAAGTTTCTAGATGCCATTTTCAAGAGATTTTCAAATATTTTGGAGATTTCAAGAAATCTCATATTTCAGAATATTTTCAATGTATTTCAAAGGATTTTTAAGCAATCTTTCCTAGTTTCATTAGATTTTCAAAAGGTTTCAAGAGAGAGATTTGAAAGATTATTTTCAAAACATTCTTGAGATTTTCAATTTTATTTAAAGCTTCCTTGTGGTTTTCAAAGGTTTTCAAGTGACTTTATGATATTTTCATGAGGTTTTCAAACGATTTTCAAGATTTCAAAGTCTCTTGATATTATCAACACATTTTCAAAGTATCTTATTTATAAGAGATTTTTAAGGGATTTCACCAGTACTGGAGAGTTTCAAAAGGTTTCAAGAGTTTTCAAAGATTTCCAAAAGGTTTTATTGATTTTCAATATTCCTCAAAGCTTCAACGAGGTTTTAAAATGACTTTCAAGTGTCTGTATGATATTTTCAAGAGATTTTCATGTGGGTTTCAAAAGATTTTAAGATTTCAAGAAGGTCTAATGATATTTTCAAGATATTTCCATGGTATTTTTATTTTTTTTTAGAGATTTTCAAGGGATTTCAAAAGCTTACAGGAGATTCTGAGATGTTCAAAAGGTTTCAAAAAAGTTTTAAAGAATTTCGATAGGTTCATGAGATTTTGTTTTTTATATATTTAAAAACTTCCATGAGGTTTTCAAATAATTTCAATATATTTTACGATATATAGAGGTTTCAAAGGATTTTAAGATTTCATGAAATAATATGATATTTTCAAGATATTTCTAACATATTTCCATGAAATTCTTAAGGGGACTTCACTAGCTTTCTTGAGAGAGGTTTTCAAGTTTCAAGAGAGATTTGAAAGATTTTCAATAAGTTTTATGAGAATTTTCATATTCTTCAAAGCTCACATGAGGTTTCAAATGATTTTCAAGTGAATATATAAAATTTCAAGATATTTTCAAGAGGTTTTAAACTTTTTTTTTTATTTTCAAGAAGTCTTATGTTATTTTCAAAATATATCAATATATAATTCAAGAGATTTTTAGGTGAATTTCAATAGTTTCAGGAGATTTTCAAAAGGTTTCTAGAGAGATTTGAAAGATTGATCAAATATTTCACGAGATTTTCAATTTTATTCAGAGCTTCCATGAGGTATTCAAAGGTTTTTAAGAGACTTATATTTTCTAAAGGTTTTCAAACGATTTTCAAGAAGTTTCTTGTTACATTATCGACACATTTTCAAAGTATTTTTAAGAGATGTTTAAGAGATTTCACTTGTACTGGGCTTTCAAAAGGTTTCAAGAGAGTTTTGAAAGATTTTCAAAAGGTTTCATTGATTTTTAATAATCCTCAAAGCTTCCATGAGGTTTTAAAATCATATTCCAGTGTCTGTATGATTTTCTCTAGTTTCATGAGATTTTCAAAAGGTTTTAAGAGTTTGAGAGATTTCAAAAGATTTCATGAGATTTTCAATTTAATCAAAGCTTCCATAAAGACTTTCAAAGGTTTTGAAGTGTCTTTATAGTATTTTCAAGAGCTTTTCAAATGATTTATTAGATTTAAAAAAATATCATATTATCAAATATTTGTAATATATTTTAAAAAGATTTTTAAGGGTTTTCAGTAGTTTAATAAAATTTTGAAAAGGTTTCAAGATAGTTTCGGAAGATTTTCAAAGGATTTCAAGAGCTTTTCAATTTATTCAAAGCTTCCATGAGGTTTTCAAAAAGTTTTCAAGTTTCTTTACAAATATTTAAAGAGATTTTCAAATTATTTTTAAGATTTCAAGAGATTTCATGATATTTTCAAATATTTGCAATGTATTTTTAAAGCATTTTTAAGGGATTTCACTAGTTTCATGAGATTTTCAAAAGGTTTCAAGAGGGATTGAAAGATTTTCAAAACATTTCATTAGATTTTCAAATGTATTCAAAGCTTCCATGAGGTTTTGAAAGGTTTTCAAGAGACTTTATGATATTTTCATATAGTTTTCGAACGATTTTCAAGATTTCAAGAAGTCTCTTGATATTATCAACATATTTTCAAAGTATCTTTAAGAGATTTTCAAGTGATTTCACTAGTTACTGGAGAGTTTCAAAAGGTTTCAAGAGTGTTGAAAGATTTTCAAAAGGTTTCATTGATTTTCAATATTCCTCAAAGTTTCCATGAAGTTTTAAAATGATTTTCAAGTGTCTGTATTATATTTTCAAGAGATTTTTAAGCGGGTTCCAAAGGATTTGTAAGATTTTAAGAAGTCTACTTGTCAGGTTGTTTGACTTGAAAACAACCTTGTTTCAATTTTTTTAACTGCCTCTCTTGTTTTGGTGGGAGACTAGTTTACTTTTGTAACTTTGTGAGTGACAAGAGTCAGTCAGGTTTGGGAAGCTAGATTGACAGGTTCTCGTGATGCAGTCGAGAACGAGCAGCAGCAGCAGTTTTGAAGTATCACCTAGTTGATGGTGATAGCCCTGATACAGCAGGTGTGGGTCACTTGACTTCAACCCAGCTCCTGAGGTCGAGATGGTGACCAAACCATGGTTACTAGTGTGGAAGAGATATTCTTCGGTGGCAGCAAAGTGGGCTGTCGCATTGACACTGTCGTGGTCATTACCATACAGTGTACGATGGTCATCCTCAAGGATCGTGGATTGTGTTTCTGGATGTTTATGATATGTTGGAAGAGCAGTGTATGGCTCTTCAGTAATTAATGTGTATTTCATTTCATGTATGTAGTTCATTGACTGGTTTTTGTATCAGTGTTAAGCAAGTATAGCTCTTGTTATTTAGTGAGGAGCAAGAGTATGGCTCTTCATATTATTGAAATTTGAGATGAGCAAGTGTATGGGCTCGTCTTTATTATTTTCTTAGTAGTGAAAGATTCTCTTATTGTTTGTCAGTACTGCTGCCTTTACTGTGTTTTAGTTAATGAATTCTGCTAATTGTATTGATCATTTACTTGAACTTGAAGTTATCTGTAATTGTATTTTTAAATGTTATCTGAATTTATAGTAATGATCATTTATGTCACTGTGCTTCCCAAAACCTGTGGTCATGTAATTATTGTATAAATTATTTTGTATAATAAAACTAGGCTAAGGTACTTTAGTATTTTCTTTTACACCCACCCCCATTAGTTGTTACAGTCCTTCAGTCCATTCCAGTCCCATTTCTTTTAGTATTTTATGAACCTGATTGTCATGGAGAAAAGTGTTCATGACATAAATGGCGACATTGCCAGGATTGGGTCTGTTTTGGCTGGTGGTTCTGTGGCATCTTTGGGGGTGTGTGAAAGTGTAATCTGAGAAAAAAAAATTCCTGTAATTTTTTTTCTTTTTAAGCGTGGAGGTGTCAGGTTGGTTGAATTGAAAACAACCTTGTTTCAATTTTTTATCTGCCCTCTCTTGTTTTGGTTGGGAGACTAGTTGACTGTTGTCACGTTGTGAGCAACAAGAGTCAGTCAGGTTTTGGAAAGCAGAGCAACAGGTTCTTGATAATGTTCTGTCAAGAACCCAGCAGCAGCAGTTTTGGAGTATATCCTTGTGGATGGCGATGACAGCAACGACAGACTTGAATTTGTGGCAGCAGGTGTTTGACCGTTGAGGAGGACATCAATTCAGTTTCCATAGGACGAGGTGGTGTCTAACCCATAGCCCCCTGTTCAGAAGATGTATTCTAATGTGGCAGCTTCAAAGCTGTCGCATTGAACATTGTGATGTTCGATGGTCGGCCTTGAGGATTTTGGATTGTGGTTCTTACAGTTTTCATTTTATGTTTACTAGTATTGAATGGTAATGAGCAAGTGTATGACTCTTGTATGTTTACTAGTATTGGTTGGTAATGAGCAAGTGTATGGCTCTTGTATGTTTTACTAGTATCAGTTGGTAATGAGCAAGAGTGTGACTTTCCTTTTAAAGCACTGTATACTATCTTTCATTATTGCATTGTATTATTCTGTTGTTGACTTGAAGTGTATTGTTTATATATTATTATTTCATAAGTATTGCTGCTGGTTTTATTTGTAACTGTAATAGTATTGCTGCTGATTTATTCTTATTTTGTCAATTGATGCTTTGGAATTCAAGGCATTTAAATGTTTAACTTATCGGAGTTTATTTTACATTCTGTATGGTTAATTGTGAAAACTATGATTGATTTTTGATGTCTGCTTTCTAAAACCTGTACTCATTGTACATATGTATTATATTTTTTTTAATAAACTAGGCTAAGGTACTTTAGTATTTTCTTTTACACCCACCCCTTTGTTGTTATAGTCCATCAGTCCATTCCAGTCCATTTCTTTTAGTATTTTATGAACCTGATTGTCATGAAGAAAAGTGGTCATGACATAAAATGGCGACCTTGGGCCAGGATTGGGTCTGTTTTGGTTGGTGGTTCTGTGGCATCTTTGGGGGTGTGTGAAAGTGTGATCTGAGAAAAAAATTTTCTGTATTTTTTTTGTTTCAATTTGTTAACTGCCCTCTCTCTTGTTTTGGTTGGGAGACTAGTTACTTTTGTCACATTGTGAGCGACAAGTCAGTCAGGTTTGAGGGAAGCTAGATTGACAAAGGTCAAGAACGAGCAGCAAGCAACAGTTTTGAGGTATCGCCTAGTAGATGGTGATGCCCTGATACAGCAGGTGTGGGTCACTTGACGTCAACCCAGCTCCCGAGGTCGAGATGGTGACCAAACCATGGGATACCAGTTTTTGGAGAGATATTCATCGGTGGCAGCAAAGCGGCTATTGCATCGACACTGTCGCGGTTGTTACCGTACGATGGCCGTCCTCGAGGATCGTGGATTGTGTTTCTGGATGTTTATGATATGTTGGAAGAGCAGTGTATGGCTCTTCAGTTAATTATGGTGTATTTCATTTCATGTTTATGATAGTTTCATTAACTGGTTTTGTATCAGTGTTGAGCAAGTATTAGCTTTTGTTATTTAGTGAGGAGCAACAGTATGGCTCTTAATATTATTGAAATTGAGATGAGCCAATGTATGGGCCTCATCTTTATCATTTTATTAGTGATGAAAGAGTCTCTTATTTGTTTGTCATTACTGCTGCTTACTGTGTTTTTGTTAATTAATTCTGCTAATTGTATTGATAAAATTACTTGAACTTGAAATTATCTGTAATTGTAATTTTAAATGTTATCTGAATTTATGGTAATGTTCAATTTTGTCACTGTGCTTCCCAAAACCTCTGTTCATTGTAATTATTGTAGATAATTCTCGTATGATAACTAGGCTAAGGTACTTTAGTATTTTCTTTTACACCCACCCCTTTGGTTGTTACAGTCCATCAGTCCATTCCAGTCCCATTTCTTTTAGCATTTTATGAACCTTACTGTCATGGAGAAAAGTGTTCATGACACTAATGATATTTTCAAGATTTTCTCATGGTATTTTTAGAGATTTTCAAGGAATTTCACTAGCTTACATGAGATTCTGAGATTTTCAAAAGGTTTCAAAAACGTTTTAAAGAATTCCGATAGGTTCATGAGATTTTTGATATACTTAAATACTTCCATAAGGTTTACAAATTATTTTCATTATTTTTTACGACATTTTTAAGAGGTTTTTCAAAGGATTTTTAGATTTCATGAAATAATATGATATTTTAAAGATATTTCTAACATATTTCCTGAAAATTCTTACCGGGAAGGGATTTCACTAGCTTTCTTGAGATTTTCAAAAGGTTTCAATTAGGTTTTGAAAGATTTTCAATAGGTTTTATGAGAATTTTCATATTCTTCAAAGCTCAAATGAGGTTTTCAAATAATTATCAATTGACTTTATGACATTTTCAAGATATTTTCAAGAGCTTTTAAAAGGATTTTTAAATTTTCAAGAAGTCTTATGTTATTTTCAAAATATTATTAATATATATTCAAGAGATTTTCAGGTGATTTCACTAGTTTTCGTGAGATTTTCAAAAGGTTTTAAGAGAGTTTGAAAGATTTTCAAAAGATTTCAGGAGATTTTCAATTTAATCAAATCTTACCTAAGGTTTTCAAGTGCCTTCATGATATTTTCAAGAGGTTTTCAAATGATTTATAAGATTTCATACAATCTCATATTTCAATATACTTTCAATGTATTTTCAAAAGATTTTTAAGGGATTTCACTAATTTCATGAAATTTTCAAACGATTTTTTTCAAGAGAGTTTTGAGAGATTTTCAAAGGATTTCAAGAGCTTTTCAATTTTATTCAAAGCATCCACGAGGTTTTCAAATGTCTTCAAGTGTTTTTTATGTAATTTTCAAGAAATTTTCCAATTATTTTTGAGATTTCAAGAAATCTCATGATATTTTCAAAATATTTTCAATATATTTTCAAGTATTTCACTAGCGTCATGAGAATTTCAAAAGGTTTCAAGAGAGATTAGAAAGATTTTCAAAACATTTCATGAGAGTTTCAAGTGATTTTCAATGTATTTACAAAGTTTTCAAGAGGTTTTCATAGGATATTAAGATTTCATTAAATAATATATTTTCACAATATTTCTAACATATTTGCATGAAATTCTAAGGGATTCACTAGCTTTCTTGAGATTTTCAAAAGGTTTCAAGAGAAATTTGAAAAGATTTTCAATAGATTTTAAGAGATTTTTCATATTTTTTTTTTTTTTCCCAAAGGTCAAATGAAGTTTTCAAATGATATTCAAGTGAGTTTATGACATTTCAAGCATATTTTCAAGAGGCGGTTTTAAACTGATTTTAAATTTTAAAGAAGCCTTATGTTATTTTCAAAATATTATTAAATTTATTTTCAAGAGATTTCTATGTATCTAGATTGTGTATGTTACCGTCTGTATTTTGTATATTCAATGTATATGGCCCCGAGCTGAAATGAAGCATATTATTATTATTATTATTATTATTATTATTATTATTATTATTATTATTATTATTATTATTATTATTATTATTATTATTATTATTTACTAGTTTCAGGATATTTTCAAAAGGTTTCAAGAGAGTTTTGAAAGATTTTTCTAAAGATTTCATGAGATTTTCCATTTTATTCAAGTTTCCATGAGTTGATATTATCAACACATTTACAAAGTATTTAACGAGATTTTTTTAAGGGATTTAGCTAGTACTGGAGAGTTTCAAAAGATTTCAAGAGAGTTTTGAAAGATTTTTGAAAGGTTTCATTGATTTCAAATATTCTTCAAAACTTCCACGAGGTTTTTAAAATCATATTCAAAAAGTCTGTATGAATTTTCAAGAGATTTTCATGTGGGTTTCAAAGGATTTTTAAGATTCTCTACGAAATCTAATGATATTTACAAGATATTTTCATGGTATTTTTTTTAGAGATTTTTTAAGGGATTTCACTAGCTTACATGAGATTTTGAGATTTTCGAAAGGTTTCAAAAAAGTTTAAAAAATTTCGATAGGTTTATGAGTTTTTTTATATTTTTAAAAACTTCCATGAGTTTTTAAAAATTGATTTTCAAGGTATTATACGACATTTTCAAGTAGGTTTTTCAAAGGATTTAAAATTTCATGAAATACTATGATATTTCGAAGATATTTCTAACATAGTTCCATGAAATTATATAGGGATTTCAGCAGCTTTCTTGAGATTTTCAAAGATTTCAAGAGAGATGTGAAAGATTTTCAATAGGTTTTATGTTGTTTTTCATATAATTCAATGCTCACATTTAGTGGGTTTTCAAATGATTTTCGTTGACTTTAAATGACATTTTCAAGATATTTTTCAAGGGGGTTTTTAATTTTTTAATTTTTTTAAATTTTCAAGAAGGTTTATGTTATTTTTCTAAAATATTGATCAATATTATTAAATTTTTTTTTAGATTATTTTCACTAGTTGTATGAGATTTTTTGAAGGGTTTTAGGAGCGTTTTGAAAATGTTTAAAAAAAGATTTCATGAGAGTTTTGAAATATTTGCAATTTTATTCAAAGCTTCCACGAGGTTTTAAAAGGTATTCAAGTGTCTTCATGATATTTTCAAGAGGTTTTCAAATAATCTATATGATTTCAAAAATCTCATAATATTTTCAAAATATTTTCAATGTATTTTCAAAAGATTTTTAATGGATTTCACTAGTTTAATCAAATTTTCAAAAGCATTCAAGAAAGTTTGAAATATTTTCAAAAGAATTCAAGAGCTTTTCAATTTTATTCAAAGCTTCCATGAGGTTTTCAAAGGTTTTTCAAGTGTCTTGATACCATTTTCAAGAGATTTCAAATTAGTTTTAAGATTTCAAGAAATGTCATGATATTTTCAAAATAGTTTTTCTATGTATTTTTAAGGGATTTAAAGGATTTCACTAACTTTCATGAGATTTTCAAGAGGTTTGCATGAGAGATTTGAAAGATTTAATAGATATTTCATGAGATTTTCAATTTTATTCAAATCTTCCTAGGGGTATTCAACGGATTTCAAGAGACTTTATGATATTTTCATGAGGTTTTCAAACGATTTTCAAGATTTCAAGAAGTCTCTTGATATTATCAACACATTTTCAAAGTATTTTAAGAGATTTTTAAGGGATTTCACTAGTACTGGAGAGTTTCAAAAGGTTTCAAGAGAGTTATGAAAGATTTTCAAAAGGTTTCATTGGTTTTGAATATTCCTTTAAAGCTTCCATGAGGTCTTAATATTCAAGTGTCTGTATGATTTTTTAAAGAGATTTTCATGTGGGCTTTGAAGGATTTTTAAGATTTTTAAAAAGTTTAATGATATTTTCAAGATATTTTCTTTGTATTCTTTTGAGAATTTCCAGGGATTTCAATAGCTTACATGAGATTTTGAGATTTTCAAAAGGTTTCAAAAAAGTTTTACATATTTTCGATAGTCCATGAGATTTTTGATATTCTTAAAAACTTCCATGGGGTTTTTCAAATGATTTTCAATTTATTTTCAGGATTTTTCAAGAGATTTTTTAAGGATTCAAGACTTCCTGAAATAATATGATATTTTAAAGATATTTCTAACATATTTGCATTAAATATTAAGGGATTTCACTTTTTTTCTTGAGATTTTAAATGTTTCAAGAGAGACTTGAAGGAATTTCAATAGGTTTTATGAGATTTTTCAGATTCTTCAAAGCTCACATGAGGTTTTCAAATGATTTTCAAGTGACTATGACATTTTCAAGATATTTTCAAGAGGTTTTAAATTATTTTTAAATTTTCAAGAAGTCTAATGTTATTTTGAAAATATTATTAAGTAGTCTAATGATATTTTCAAGTTGTTCATGGTATTTTTCAGAGATTTTTAAGGGATTTCCCTAGCTTACACGAGATTTTGAGATTTTCAATAGGTTTTAAAAAGTTTTTTTAAAGATTTTTTTATAGGATCATGAGATTTTTGATATTCTTAATAACTTCCATGAGGTTTTTCAATGATTTTCAACAATATTTTTTTTACAACATTTCCAATAGGTTTTCAAAGGATTTTAAGATTTCATAAAATAATATGATATTTTCAAGATATTTCTATCATATTTGCATGAAATTCTAAGGGATTTCACTAGCTTTCTTGGGATTTTCAAAGGTTTCAAGAGAGATTTGAAACATTTTCAATAGGTTTTATGATATTTTTCATATTCTTCAAAGCTCACTTGAGTTTTCAAATGATTTTCAAGTGAATTTATGACGTTTTCAAGATATTTCCAAGAGCTTTTAAAAATGATTTTTAAATTTTCATGAAATCTTATGTTATTTTGAAAATAATGTAATATATATTGAAGATATTTTTAGGTGAGTTCACTAGTTCATGAGATTTTCAAAAGTTTTCAAGAGTTTTGAAAGATTTTCAAAAGATTTCATGAGATTTTCAATCTTATTCAAAGTTTCCATAAGGCTTTCAAGGGGTTTCAGGTGTCTTTATGATATATTCGAGAGGTTTTCAAATGATTTATATGATTTCAAAAAATCTCATGAGATATTCAAAATATTTTCAATGTATTTTCAAATGATTTTTAAGGGATTTCACTAGTTTGTCATGAAATTTTAAAAAGGTTTCAAGAGAGTTTTGAAAGATTTTCAAAGGATTTCAAGAGCTTTTTAATTTTATTCAAAGCTTCCATGAGGTGTTCAAAGATTTTCGAGTGTCTTGATGCCATTTTCATCACCTTCACTGATCATCAGGTGCCCTTTAAAACATCTTCATCTGGCGCTCTTGGGGTTTCCTGGCATCCATATGTATGACAATCGAAATTGTCGATATCTGATGACAATTCTTTCATAATACTGTTTTCATATTTTCTGAATGTTTATCTCAATGGCCTCAAAGTAATTATGTAATAAAGATACAATGCAGAGTTAATTTAATTATAGAATAATTTTATGATTCTTAAAACCATTTTACAGCAAAAGAAGTCATCTATTTTACAACCATAAAAAAGATGTTACTACAGAAAGGTATTCACAAGGAGACAAAGACGAAATATTGGCTTAATATCAGAATAAAAGGCTCATATTTAAAGCCTTATTTTATGCTTAGCGAAGCATGAATTTATACTATTTTTAACAATGCACATATTTTAAGATTATGTTATTTCCTCATTTTTTATAGTTTTTTTGTAATGCTCGTAATTGGTTCATGTAATTCATCATGTTTTTAGCCATAAATCCTCGACAATAGGCAGGTTGAATGTTTTCATAAATGTAGTTTATTTTCTGCTGTTGATAAAGACCGTGGCAAGGAGAGACAAATAACCCTCACTTCCTAGGACATAACACTAATTGTTATCAGATTTGTTTTAAAATGAATCCCAAGACAAAGACGCTTTTTATTTAAGTTTATTTCATAAATTTTTGAAAACGTAACATCATTGATATTTTGTTTTTTTTCCTGAGACCAGTGGTTTAAAAAATAAAACTTGTTTTAATTTTATTTTATCATAAAATGAGCTTAAATCGGATTTTAGGGAGGGGGAACCGTCAGCTCAAAAATAAAAAAAAGAATGTTTCGTCAGGGCTTTTCAAGGTAAGATTAATAATAGTCACAGCAGTAACGATCCAATAAATATGCAAAGGTTTAATTAGATATTGCAATAATAAAATCAGAGGACAAAGTTTATCTTCAAAGAATTAATAAAATTTAAAGGAGAAAATCGCCGCTAAAAATAATGAACTAAAACACTGGATGAGTTTTTTTCTGCAAGATTTGCTAAACTACGAACATAAAATAACAATTGTTTTATTTAATACATAAAAAATTCTTTCATACACAATTGGGAAAATTGCCATCAATAATAATAATATAAATTATGAATCATTTTTTAATATAGATATGAGGAAACAACCAAGAATTCAACGAAAAAAAAAAGAGAAAATAAGACTGGGAATATATTAGGACCTTCTCTCTCTCTCTAAAAAAAAAAAAAAAAAAAAAAAAAAAAAAAAACGCGCGGGAATGCTCAACTGCGCTTTGAAATATTTCAATATGAAATTAAAACAGGATTCGGGTTTGACAAAATAAAAGTAGTTTTTATTCACGATTTGAGTGTGAACTTTTTCGTTTGCATTATTTTTCACGAACTTCGACTTCACAGCTTTGCACATTCGGTGAAAAATATCTTTAAGAAACACGGCGATTAAGCGATTACTTATTTGGGTAATATTTTTTTAGAACTCGGATAGGAGATAATTATGATAATTATGAGAAATATTTCACCAATTATAATTTCATTACTTGTATTAGAAAGATATATTATTTATGTTTCAAGTAACTCTTAAAATTGATTTAAAATACCAACAATTGATTTTTAAACGAATATCTGAGTGCCCCTTCAACCCACTGTCTTAAGGAAAATAGGATGAATGAGGAAGAGATTTCTCAGGATTTCCGGAGTCAGTGCAAGTCACTTTGGCAACATGATGACGTCATCGAGGCTTGATTATCGATACGGATATATCTAGTTTTTAAAATTTATTTAAAACGCTTTTACATTTATTATAATATGTGGCCTGAAAGAAAGGTTGTATATTAAGCATAACAAACATAAATGGTTCCAGAATAACTGAAATTGTCCTAAATATTACATAAAATGATACAATCTTTCAAAACACAAAGCAAATTTTCCTTAGTCATCCAAAGGAAGATTCTCACTCCGACTCCTGGATTGTCCGAAGTAAAGAGCCTCGGGTCTTCCATTTGTTATGGAGCCGATTTCTGACTCCGTAACATTTGGTGTCCCGAGATTCGTTTTCGGCTCATAAGTCCTAAGAGGAAGACCCCGTGTATGTGTGTGGGTGGGTGTGTGTGTATTTATTCATATGTCTGTATGTGCGTTTTTGTAGATGAATACGTTCGTAAATGCGAGAGCGTGATGAAGATTCCTGGGCTGCCTGTCCATCTCCCTCGTTCCATAAAAAATTCATATCATGTAAACATATGCAAAAACAGGAACAAAACTTTTCCGCGCCTTTCTTTTAGAAATATCTCCTCCGGAAACGAAAAATGCCGCCCTTCTTTTGAAAGGCTCGACTCTGATATCCCTGAGTTGCCTGATGGGCTTTGTATCGGAAACAGGCAGATGACTGACATACAGATAAAGTCATTTTAAGTAATTTACTGAGGTTTTAATACATTTTAGAGGTTTGGTTTTAGCATATAATAGTTTGGCTTCTCCGCCACAGAAAAATGTTCAAATCGTTCATTTTAAGTATGTCCTTCATTCCTCGCTTTATTCAGACATTTCGTGCTTCTCTTTTCTCTTTTCGGTCCTTTCGTCTTTTTCAGTTTATTATTAACCTTCCACCACAACAGCTCTCTCTCTCTCTCTCTCTCTCTCTCTCTCTCTCTCTCTCTCTCTCTCATGTTCAACTTCTAAATATCATATGTTTTCTCGCTTAGAATTAATACTGACGATGATTTAATATCCACTTGTTTGATATACCAACGATAAGACGATATAGTTATGTTGCTGTACTCCGACGGGACACATTGAATACGAATAACCTCCTTAAGAGATGAAACGTTCATGTCTCTCTCTGCTGATAGGTTGGGGTCGTTTAATTAATGTCCTCAGATGTTCAGTCGTCGATTGTCATGGTCATAATATATTCCCTTTTTTAAGCCCATGTGTTGATCATGAAAATGTACTTCAATTATCAAGTACTTCCTCTCTCTTGTGAAGAATGGGGAGGTGGCCTTAGAGGAAATATGGATAACTGTCACCGCCACCTTCGTCCTTAACTGCTGGATCCGGAATGAAATTGATGTGCAAAGCAAAACTACAACATCAACCACTTCATCGACCTACACATCGTCATATCATTTATGTATTTATGCATTAGATCCAAAGTTCCCCTTTGCAACTGTCATTAATCCGGCAAAATGTTTTAGTCCCGTTGAATCTTCATTTATAGTAACTTTAGTCCCATTTTCAGCATCTGGGAAAATCTTGGTTTATATTATTTAGTCATTTTACAATTTTATATTGATGTGAGCTGATAAATGGCTTCGGTCTTTTCTTTTCCTGCGCTCTCCGTGAGTACCGTCACTCGTGAAATAATTGCGTAACTTTCTTTGGTTTAAAGTTTCCTTGAATTAATCATCTCTAGATCCTCATTACTAAAAACAAAACAAAAAAAAGCCGCGTGCCAGTCATGATGTAATCTCTTTCAAAACTTACATTTTTTCTGCAGTTGAATATTTTGCCCAACACAAATGAAGTGGTGCCTTGATTTCTCAGCTGGATTTACAGTCATTAATTTCCCCCTGAAGATGTATATGGTTTATGAACTATTTCTCATATCTGATACTCTTAGTTTCACAATCTTTTTAGAACAAATAGTTTTGACATCACTGGTGCACATAAATATTAGCTAGGGACAAAATACGATGTATTAGTTCTCAGTCTACATTTTATCGCCTTTAATTTTCAAAAATGCAAAATAAAATCATAAATAGATGATACAGTTTTAAGCGATAGTCCAAACTCGTATCCAGTCATAATTATTTTTTATTAATTATCTGTAGTTTTATGCTATAATTCGTCTAGTATGATTATCCTCTTTTATTTGTTAACAAATACTTTTCATATAACATTTCCAGGCAAATTAATTTTTTTATCTCCTCAAATGCCATGATTTAATTTTCTATATTTGGGTATGTTTAAACTATAATTAGCATAAAGAGGGAAGTTTTAATACGCTGTGATTTCTTTTTTATATCTTCCTGACGTTTTGTTACTTGCCCAGGGTAAATAGAAAAGATTTGATATGCAGAAGTGGACCTTCGACCTAACTGTGACTCCGTGCATTTGGCAATCAAGGTTTCTCATGTTTCAGTGAAAAAAAGGTGGAAACGAAACACCATATTTTTATGATGTATTTCTGATAAATATCCTGTTGTCAGAGATAGAAAAGCTTAAAAGTCACTTCCTTTCTATTCAGTGACTTTGACTATATATTGTTGTATATAAATAAAGCATCAACAAATGATGGGTAATACTGATGCAGGTGGCTGGAAACTGAGTTAAATCACTTATAAAGCTCTTGAAAGATAACCAATTTCACCATACCACAACAAAACACTTTTCTCACAATTTTGCCGGAGCAATCTTCTGCAGGCATAGACTCGCCTCTTTTCAGCTGTTTTAGCAGTTTGTGCTACTCTCCTGTGTCTATCGTAAGCATTAAAAGCTTTGACTTAAGCAGAATCGAAAATACAAGATATATATTTCAGCCAAGAAGGTCAAAAGGCGGAACTTCCTTTTCTTTTGGTCCTTTCGGGTAAACAATCAAGTGAAATTTCTCATGAGGATGATCAGTGGATCATGAAGTTTACTTAAAGAGGAAAGAACCAAAATCTCTGATAAATGTTTACAGGCTTAAATTGTTACTATGGTTGACAGTAAGATTATGAAGAAATATAATAATTGCAGTTTTTCCATTTGTTTGCAAAATTCTGACTGCTCTAGTTCTAACATAAGTCGTGAGGCAGTGTTGATATATTTGTGGATTTCCAATGTCTTTCAATGTTCTTTTTTTTTTGTACACGGCATTAAATTTCACTAAGCTTTCATGGGACAATTAGAATGCACCGTAGAATAGATTTTATTACGGTACTAAATATGCAAACTTCATATTCGTCATAGCTTTTACTGATTGTTTCTTCATAATCTCGTAGGTAACCCACTGCATTCGTGACTTTATAAGATCATAATCGCGTAACAAAAAAGAATGTTCAGGATTTAGCCAGTATGATAGGGTGCCTCCCCTTTCTGCAGTTTTTTTTCCTTTATTTATAAATACCTCCCTCATTACCACTTTTTTGCTTTCTAAATATACAGGTTATGAGAAATAGCTCTGAATTACACAAGGTTCACTTCTCTCATTCTTAGAATAGATCTCTCTCTCTCTCTCTCTCTCTCTCTCTCTCTCTCTCTCTCTCTCTCTCTCCTACACATTGGCAAGTTAAAGGAACCGGCTATTATTTAAAGCGCATTCATATAAAAGTTTCCTCGTAATTTGTATTGCTTAACTACTTTGAAAATAATGAAAACTTCATTAGAATAAATGAAAATGTCACAGTCTATTTCATAGAGAGGCATCACAGTTTTCCTCTTCAGCAAAGAGGAACTAATTTTAATTATGAATATAGTTGGGCGAATTGCTCTATAGAAAGATGGATATTTTTATATCTTTTATTTTACCTCTATTTTATTCATCATTCCCTTGTCATTGACGGTTTTATTTTTATTTTAATTTGACTTTCTATCATTTTGGCATTTTCCATCTTCATACCTACTACAGCTTCTATATATATATATATATATATATATATATATATATATATATATGTATTATATATATATATGTGTGTGTGTGTGTGTGTGTGTATCTCACTTACTAAGCAACATCTTTGCTATTGGTCTATTAACAAAACTAATAGCTACTTACAATTCCTTCCATCACTATTGCAAGAGGAAGCTGCGAAGAATGGAGCCTAATTACTCCCAAAACAGACTCTGAGAGTCATTTTCCCTTATCTTTAACGAGAAAATTTGCTAAGTATCAAAACTTCCTTCTGTCATACCTGATCACGGAAAATAAATATGTAAAAAATCAGTTCTTCGGCAACCTTTACCCGAGAGAGAGTGATTTCCCTAAGAGCTGTTGACGTCCCTGTTTCTTGGTTATGATGAATTGCCCCGTCACGTCCGTCAGGGATAAGAATGGACACCATTATTCATTCTTGTAATGTTTTCCGGGGAAGGTGGTATGACGGTTTAGAGATTAGGTCGGGTGGTGGACATTCCTTAACATATGTATGTATGCATGTATGCAAGTCTGACTTGATTGCTTGGATGGTCTTTTCCGATATAACTATACTCACTGTTTGATTTTAATTTAACTGAACGGCTATCTAGTCCTGAAATCTAAATTGCAGGACTCAAGTCTTCTTTTAGAGTGAATGGTGTTTATTACTTCCAATTTCCTTTTCTTACTTACCCTTTGAAGCTAGATCATAGAATCATGATGTCTGAAAACAGATCCCATTCCACATCATAATTACTAATTGATAAGAATATATAACATCGCTTCACCAGACTAATATGAAGAAAATCTATCTATGTTACGTTTCGTAACTATTCCTTAAATTCATTGGAACATTATTTATGTATATTTCAGTTCATATTGATATAATACCTCATTTTCCATTACGAACCTTGCAGATTTGAATTGGAACTATTGAATGTTTCCAAATGAGATTTACCTCCAACTTCAGTTTTCCTTCTGTTCAAAACTGCTTCCAAACTCCAACTGTAAAATTTCTTTACGTTTCAAATTTAGTTTTCTATCCCCCAAAGTGAGATTAGTGTTCTTTATGGACGTTGATGATGAAAACTCGGCCATAGAGTGAAATATAGATCAATTGGAGCTGTTATTATTCAAATTTCCAAAGCTATCCCTTATTAACTGGAATTAAAGCAACTCGAAATAATGTTAAGATATCGAAATTTGAAAATGAAGAAAGCCACTGGGGTCTCTTCACCATGGATTTATATGTTTCTATTTACGTTTTTTTTCTATTAAGGATGCTTTTGCAATAGCCATTGGTACCTTATGGATACCAACTGTTCATAAATGGTGGCGTAAAATCAGGCTAATAGATAGGTAAAAGTGATGAGGAGGTTTCAAGTAAGGCTGAGGAATAGATCAGAAACTTCCAGCTTTTGTAAGTCGAGAGATCACAACAAGGAAGAAATAAACAAAACAATTTACCTCTGGACCAAATCCCTTTATAATGATTCAACATCATAAAATATGTAACACAAAATCCATTATAAATAACTCCTATAATATAGAAAAGCTCGGCACAAACAAATCCCTCTCTCTACTCCTGTCGTTTTGACCTCCTCTCTCAGAACACTGATGTTCCCGACCCTTCTGTTATTTTCGAAGGTTATCCTGATAGTTGTTAACCACAACAAACAATTCCACAAGAATGTTTAGAACAGCATAAAATTGTCAAAAATATTTACGCTTAATTCATCTCTCTCTGTCTCTCTCTCACTCAATAAAGAAAATTGTCAATCCCCAACTCCTTTGATTTCTAGGTGAGTATATGATCTACGTCGCTCTCTCTCCTCTCTCTCTCTCTCTCTCTCTCTCTTGTTTGAATAAATTTTAATGGAAACACGTGAAATATGCAGTTTTACTTAGCATTTGCATCTCCAAAATATATATTATATATATATATATACATATATATAATATATATATATATATTATATATATATATATATCTATATAATATATATATATAGATATAATGGATTATATATGGAATCTGAAACATAAACAGATTATGTGTCGTCTCGATAAAAATATAGAGAACTTTCAGTGGAGCTTCTTTTTCTATGATAAGCTGATCTGTATTTGGATCGTGAGAGTTTTGCTTTCATTTTCGAAAATGAAAGCATTTTGTACCTCTGGTTAAAGATCGTTTTGTTGTTTGACTTTTGTTTGTTGTTGATTCCAAAGTTAAGTTCCGCTTCAGCCAGGGATTTGACTATGAGTATTTCTTTTATTCTGTCAAGAATTTTAGTGGCATGAAAAGGCTATGAAACATAAGTGATATTAAAATTACTCTGCCATGATATGAACTTCGTGTTAGCATTCCATTTTCGAGCGTTTTGTATTATGACCTGGGGATAGGCGCTCATAGCGGCTTGTCTTTGGTGGCGGTTAGCTTTGTGTGAACGTAGTCATTTTAATTAAACAACCAAAGCCTGTAGGATCGCCGATGGTCATAAAATCCAGGCAGGATCGGTTGCAAAAGCGGTTTCGTTTATTATTGGAAAAATCTTTAGTTACAATGGCAACGGAGATTTCGAGAGTCGAGTACGGATACGTAAGAGTTCATCCGCTCACTAGAATAAAGCCGATTTATTTTGCCTTTGACTGAATCAGGTTTTGTGAATCTTCGTAGTCTAATTGCCTTAGGACTTGGGAACGCTGACGTTGTCCGTTCTTGGTTCGCTTTCTTTGGAAAATTATTGACTTAGTTGCACCTACTATTGAGACTCTTGCGGAAATGTTAGATAAATTAGTGCACAAATATTCAATGGGGGTATCGACGATCTTTCATAAAACAAGACACACATTACTGCTATGACTGAGTTTCCTTTGTTCTTGACTGACCATTCCCTGTCAGAAAGGATACTTTAGTTAGGTTATGAACGATGCAATGACTGCATTATGGAGCAGCTTATTTGTTACATAGCAAAGCATTACGTCGAAAAGCTACTTCGTTTTGGTAAAGAAAAACCATTAATGATGATGTCGTTTGGAAAAAAGAAGAAAACAACTACCATGACATTTTTAAAGCAATGACTCATACTTTCAAAGCTCATAAAGTTTGTATTATTTTTTTCTTTGCAAAATCATGAAAATTAATTTTCTGGGTAATTGATATAACTTTTATTAAACAATAAAAAAAAGCTACACACATTTAGGAAAAAATACAAATAGCGGCATTCTTGTAACATTAAATACATTGTCAGTTAACTCTCATTTTGTTAGTCTGTATAAAAAAATAATCTCCCATTGCATACCCACAGTATTCAGTCACCCACAAACAAACACACGCACACACATGCGCTTACATATCTTACGCGTCTGGTTTTAGTGCAGGGCTTTCGTTACTGCAGATTAAAATAATTTTCATGTACACCTGTAAGTAATATCCTTAAAATAGTTTTTACATTAGTACAAAATTGGTAAAAACATGTGATGGCCACTAAATTCTAAAAAGATTTTTAGGACATTGTACATCAGCAACAATGTTACGTAACATTAGTTCATCTCTGAGGCAATTAACTTCCTGATAATAGCAACTGTTTCCACTTCCATGGTAAATTCCTTATCTAGAACAGTATTGCTAAAATAATTAAATATATAGTAATTGTTTAATGGATCCTGTAAAAGAAAATTAATCGCAATTGGTTCCATATTGGGGCATCCATACAGGGAGAGAGAGAGAGAGAGAGAGAGAGAGAGAGAGAGAGAGAGAGAGAGAGAGAGAGAGAGAGAGAGAGAGAGGTTTGCCCTTTAAAGGACGTTTATGTTACAATTTCTTTTTATTCTGGTAGTTTATTTTATTGCAAACTCGAGTCCTTTTAAAAGGCTCTGTTTTGTAGGTCCAAATGATCGGTAGCTTTAATATGCTTTTATTTAGCTTGCTTTTACATGCTTTTATTTAGCTTGCTTTTTTTGCTGTTTGTCTGTTTGTCTGGGACAAGTTTTGTAACTCAATTTCGACCTGTTCCCTTCCTCTGATGGATCTTAAATTGTGCATGGTTTCTCAATCCTGGTGACAGTACAACCTTATATGATCAGTAGGTCAGCAGTGAGCTTCTAGTGACCCTAGAGTCACTCCTCCCAATATCCCAGGATTTTTATGAAACTCTTGAGAGTTTTCAAAACTTTTTTGATAGAGTAGAATAATTTAATAACTCTACGAATTTTTCAAACCTTCATTGGACCGACAGGATTATTAGTTTCGTTTGCTACGATCATAAATCAGTTACATTTTCGGTCAAAAGTAAACATGTATACAATAAATAACATTTACTTAAACTTGCTTTTATTAAAATGAATTAAAACGTGATTTTTTTTTTAATAAAAGTGTTTTATTTTTGTTTTTCTTTATTGGGTGTTTAACTTTTATGATTATCTTCTGAGCAAAAAGTCTCCTCTGAAGCAGACATGATCAAAAAGTCATTCACAGCCATTCTATTCGACTGGGTGGTTTTATACCGTGGGATTTGAGTTACATCTTACCTCCTTAGGAGTCCATCACTTTGCTTACTGGTAGCTTTTTCCAGGAGCACACACCTCTGCATGAGTCATGGAGCTACTTCAGCATTGAATTTTTCCAGGTTCCTTTTCAGGGGTCTCGGGATCGTGCCTAGTGTCCCTATGATTAATGCATACAATTTCCACTGTCCTATCCCATATCCTTCCTATTTCTGTTTTCAGGTTTTGATATTTATATTTTTTTTTCTCTCGCTTCCTTTCTCATCTACTCTGGTGTTCCATGGTATTGCAACATCGATGAGTGATACTTTCTTCTTGGTTTTGTCAATCAATGTCATGCCTGGTCTATTTGTTCGTATCGCCCCATCTGTTCTGATACCATATTCCTAGAGGATCTTTGCCTGATCGTTTTCTATCACTCCCTCGGGTTGGTGCTCGTGCCACTTATTATTGCAAAGTAGCTGGCGTTTCCTCCACAGGCTCAAGTGGAGGTTTTCTGCTTCTGAATCATGCCTCTTTTTGTACTGGCTCTGTACAAGTGACGGGCATTCACTTGTTTAGTGGTTTGTGGTCTCATTGTTCTGCATTTTGATGAGATGTTATTTCCTTCTACTCTTCCTTGAATATATCTGGTTCTTAGGGACTGATTTTGTGATGCTGTTAGCATTCCTCCTGTTTCCTTCTTGAGTTCTCTACTCTGTAGCTATTGCCATGTTTCAGCACTGGCCAATTCTTTAGTCTGTCTCAAGTACTGTCCGTGCATTGATTTGTTGTGCCATTCTTTTGTTCTGGTTTTCTTCTGTCTCTGTATATCTCTGGGTTTTCGTCTAGTTCTATCAGTCCTCCTTCCCAAGCACTTCTGAGCCACTCGTTTTCATTGGTTTTCAGATATTGCCCCAATGCTCTGCACTCGATGTTGGCACAGTCCTCTATGCTTAGGAGTCCTCTCCCTCCTTCCTTTCATGTTATGTATAGCCTGTCCGTATTTTCTCTTGGGTGTAGTGTTTTGTGTACTATCATTTGTTTCCTAGTTTTCTGGTTTATACTGTGGAGTTCAACCTTCGTCCACTTTGCTACTCCTGTGCTGTATCTGATTACTGGCACAGCCCATGAGTTTATGGGTTTCATCATATTTCCAGCGTTGGGCTTTGACTTGAGCATAGCCTTAAGTCTCTGTTTATATTCTTTTCTGATCATGTCCTTCATAGCTTGGTGCTTTATATTCTCTCCTTCTGTTATTCCCAGGTATGTGTATCCAGTCTCATTTATGTGTTTGATGTTGTTCCCAACTGGTAGTTTTAGCCCTTCAGTTCTTGTCACTTTGCCTTTTTGTATGTCGACCAAGGCACATTTTTATATTCCAAACTCCATCCTGATATCCCCAGATACAATCCTTATCATCTGGATGCTCTTACCATACAGCTTGATGTCGTCCATGAACACCAGATGATTAAATCTGGTGCCTACTTTCTTGAGTTGGTAACCAGCATCCATCTTGTGCAGTACTTTTGTCTTGGGAATCATGGCTACTACATAGAGTAGTGCGGACAGTGTGTCTACCTGGAAGATCTCTCTCCTGATTTTAACCTCTGCTTGTCTTATTCCAGAGCTTATAAGTATTGTATTCCGAAGCTGATGGTGTTTTCCTCTTGGCCACATATTTTCAGGCATTCTATTAGGAACGTGTGTGGTAACACGTCGAAGGTTTTCCTGTAGTCAATCTTTTTTGTTGATGGAGGATGTCGTTTGTATCCTTTAGGTTGCTGTATACCCTGTCACTAATATATTATCTGTTAGTAACTTCCACATTATTGGCAGGCAGGTGATACGCTTGTAGTTACTTACTCTATTTCCCTTTTTCTAGTGTTTCTGTATCAAGGATGTTCTCCCTGTGGTCATTCATTTGGGTGAATAGTGGTTTGTGATACAATGCTGGAGTTGTTCTACTATTCATTGGTGTAGAGCCTTGAAGATTTTGAGCCAGTATCCATGAACTTCATCGGGACCTGGGGATTTCCAGTTGGGCATTTTCTTTATTTGGTGTCTGATTGTGTCTGTCGTGATCTCGGTGAATCTTTGTTTTATTCTCCCAGTTTCTTCTGCCTTCACTTCCTGGAGCCATGTAGCATGTTTGTTGTGCATTACCGGATTTCTCCATGTTTTCTCCAGAGTCTCTTACTTGATTTGGCTGCAGGAATTTTCTGGTAGTTGTGGTTACTCCTGACCATGTATTGTTGATCTTATGCGTTTTGGCTTTAAGCCTCTGCTTTATATCTTCTATTGTGCTGTTTATTCCCTTCTCTTGTACTTTGTATTTCTTGTACAGTTCCTCCCTTGCCTTCTTGCTTCTTAGCCTCTTCTCTGACATCTCTTTCAGTTTATACAAGTCAGATCTCATCACCATGATTTTTTTTTTTTCAAGGCGCCTTTTCCAAGGTGGTTACTGTTTTGGTTTCTGTTGGGTTGGTTGTGATGGTACTGAATATGCCAGGGTATTTGTTTTTGTGATACTGGTAGTATGTATTATTCTCATTATTTCATTAACTTTACTTTATTATTATCATTTTCTGTTGTTGTAGGCTTTCAAAAAGGGATCTTTGCTCTTTGTATCTCTGTCTCGTTTTATCTGATCTTTTCGAACTATTACCTTCCTCGCTATTACTTCTCTGTTGTTTCTGTGTGTGTCGTCGTTTGGTAGACCATTATTCCTGTCGTCTTCTGTGGTCTTCTGTGGTATCGTCTCTACTAGTTCGTAATCTTGTTCTTCGTTGCGGGGTGTTATTTCTCTTTCCATCTAGTAATGGCATTCCCGAATATGGATCATAGCAATACTTTCATTATGAAACCATGGACACTAATACTCCTACTATTTGGTGTTTGAACTCACCGAGACAGCCCGTAAAATAAATCAAGTAAATACATTTTTATAATCATCGGGCAGCGATTTTTTGGTTACACATATATATATATATATTATATATTATATATATTATAATATATAATTATATTATATATATAAATATATATATATATATATACGTGATAATGCTAATTAAAGATATACTATATATACACATAATATCATTAAATATAACATACAATACATAATTCAATACAATATACAACATACATACTAATACATACACTTACATAGTAATATATATATATATATACCTTTTCATATATATATATATGTAGAATTAATATATATATATATATATATATATATATATAAGTTTATATAGTATTATATATCCTATATATATATATATATATATATAAGGGTATAATATAATATATATATATCATACCACACGGAAAAAATAATAGGCAGAAATTCGTAGCCGAATGTTTAGTCTATGAAGACACAGTACAGGCACAAATGACACATTGTAGTTAAAAAAAAAGGTAAACAAAATACAAAAAAAAAAAAAAAATACCAGATGGTTAATTGTTATAAAGGAAAGAAAACTAGAAAATTTTTTTAAAATGTTCTCATGTGTACGTTTACAATTAGGACTGATCAATCTTCTGTTAGAGTCACTTCTGTCCAAATAGCATTCAGTATGAAAAGGAGATATGTATAAATGTTGTAGGAAATAAAGTCAGTTCATATTAGTCTGACCAAAAAGAGAAAAAAACATTAATGCCAACACTAAAAATAGATTTATGAGCTATACAAGAGAACCATCAAACTCGACATTTGAAATGACAGAGATGCCAAATTGATAGGTGACTCATATCAGACATACCTATTCAGTAGGAGATATTCACCATCCTTAAAAAACAGACATACCAGTATGCTGTTCATAGCTTTATCGTATAAAGCAAAATGACTATATATCGTTTATAGGCAAGAGATGACTATATACCGTTTATAGGCACGAAGGACACCACTTTTATAGAAAACAGATACTGTTGTTATAGAAGGATGTGATTATCAGGATAATTAAGGTATCAATATTCTTGAAAGTTTGCTTTTCAATTGTTTAATTCAAAATTTACTTTTACTTAAAAAATAAGGAGCCTCTAATCATTCATTTATATTTGTTTGCTTCAAAATTGAAAGTATATTTTCTTATTGTTTTCATTGCAATTCTATCAAGCGTTTATATTATCAGTATAATTATTACTTCTAATGAACAGAGATTCATGTGTAACGAACTTGCTCAGACTGGAAAGGTTACTTGTGAAGAAGAGAGGAGCGGAAGAAGTCTGCCAAAGAGGAGGAGCATATGAAATAATATAAATGAAAAAGAATACCGAATGTTAAATTGAAGTAACAATTGTTCAGTCTTTTATTTTCTTCTTGATACTTACCCTACCCGTCAATGAACACTTACCAGCACAGCCTATATGTATGAGAGAAGGAACTTGGATTTGAATATTGCGCGCCATTACACAAGAGGAGATGGCTGGACACCTTTCTATGCAGCCAAAGAGAATATTTGGCCAGGCACTTGCGCCTGGCCTATCATCAGAGATGCTCCGTTCAGGCACATCCTCGATCATTACATCGCAATCTTTGTTCAGGTAAACCCAATAATGTCATCTGAAGCATATTCTCGATCGTTACATCGGAATCTTTGCATATTTGCTATGGTTACATCGGAAACTTTGTTCAGATCAGGGACTGAATGATGTTTTTACAGGCATACGGGTATTTGTTTTTGATGAATTGTAATTTTTGTTTAGGCTATAAAGTGATGATTCATAATACAAATTCTTTTTCCAGTTATGGCAATGTCTTCTTCCAGCATTTTCCAGATCATTACGCGGGATCTTACTACAGTGAAACGGCGATGCTTCATTGAGGCTTAAGCGTGATTGTTATTTCAGAATCTTATTTTAAGTGAGGCAATAAGGGGAACTTTTCAAACAATTCTCGATCGTTATATCGGCATCTTCTCTACTGGTAAAGCACTGAGTGATGCTTTTCCAGGCACGATTTTGATTTTTATATCGAAGTATTTGTTCAAGTAGTATGGCGTGATACTAAGCATGCTCTTGACTCTTATATCAGGATCTTATGTAATATGTTAAGCCTGTCAAGCAAATTTTCAAGTTATATCTCAATCTTTAACAGAGTGATACCTCTCTGATTCGCATTTGTGAGAATTGTACTGGTATTTTTTTAATCAGAATCTTTTACCCGGTAATAAAGAATGACGCTCGCTTTCTTCATCGTTAGATCTGTGTTTGTTCAGCCCGAAAGGTGTTCCTTTACGACATGTTTTAGTCCTGCATAGGAATCTTTGTTTCAATAATACACCGACTACTGTATTGACCTTTGCAGTGAAATATTTGTTGCAGTATAATAAATGAGGTTTTTCCCAACAAATTCACGATTAGATTACTTAAAAATCTTTGCTGAGAAACACTTTTCCCTGAGAAAACTGTTTTGACTGGTTTATCAGAACCTTTATTTCCCTGTCAAAGGGCACATGACAGTCTTTGATCTGTGTAATATATATTGACAGGTGCCTTGCCAGAATTGTTTTTGAAATTTTCTTCTGGGCTCTGACTGGGTTGGGCACCCAATATCCATGTTTAGCCCAGATTGGACGAAAGAAGACTGAAAATAGAAAAATGGTCACAACTCCGAAAGAAATGACAGATCTGTTTCTCAGGGAAAAGGAAAAAAAATAATGAATTTGGAAATCAGGAGGAAGCGAAGTCTAAGTTGTGGCAAAGAAAAACTTACGGTGTTTCTAAGTAATGTTAGTTGTATTTGTTGTGGCCTGCCATTTTCGCCATGTTATCTCTTATGCAGGGGACCGGACATAATAGTATTAATTGCAGTACAAATGAAGAACAAAGCTCTGTTGTGATGCACATGAAACAGCTATGCGACTGAACGA
This sequence comes from Macrobrachium nipponense, assembly GCF_015104395.2. Classification (NCBI taxonomy): domain Eukaryota; kingdom Metazoa; phylum Arthropoda; class Malacostraca; order Decapoda; family Palaemonidae; genus Macrobrachium; species Macrobrachium nipponense. Next base: position 66,434,702 of record NC_061092.1, read on the forward strand.
CAGGTAATTAACAACGTAACAAGGCCACTGAGTCGTGCTAGACAACTAGAGCACGAATAACGAGTGTGATGTCTCCTTGATGAGTTTATTCTATTAGCATTATTAGAAAGTGGTCGAAACAGGTGAGGTGGCAGCACTGAAAATTATTTAGCAGCAGCAGAAGTACCTACACAAGCCACGAATGCTCACTGCTTCCAGTGCTATCTCCCTGATGCAACAGTAGGTGGGAGTCATCCTCTTGAAAAATGTAGGATGATCTTATCTATCGATCTCCTACTTGTGCACCATCAATCTTCTACAATAATAAAATCCGAGTGGAACTTGTTTGCATGACCTGGTTGTGGGGGGGGGGGGGGGGGGGGGGGGGGGGGGGGGGGGGCACGGGTAGGTAGTGGATCGGGAGGGTAGGGGAAGCATGACAGACAGCAGTGGGTTCCAGCGCAGTGTAGTGCGTGCCATCAAGCTTGTCAAGTCTGTTCTTTGTGCAGGTGCAATTTTGACCACTGTGCCACTCAGCAACAGGAGAAGGTCCTGCTCCTCCTCTTAGGGGACCTTCTAACACTCGCCCAACTACCTCTTCTTACATCTATTTTTGTGGAAATCGGCAAAATTTGGGCTGCAGTTAGCGACTGTTTCTTTTCATGTTCTGTGACGCTTTATTAATATTTCCAAATCTTTGTCTTTACTAATGCATATAAGGTGGCCTCGTCAGGTAGTAAATATATGGATTGTTTTTTAATCCATATATTTTTCTTACCCTTTGTTCTTCTTGCTTCCTTCCTGCGGACTTCCTCTCGATAAGGACGCTGTTTTGCCAGCCCTTTTGCCATATTTGTTAACAAATCAAAACAAGTATCTTAAAAAATTCACCGGGAAAGACGACGAATGCAATTTCTGAAATTCTCAGAATGTATGTTTTAAGAAATGAGTGACCTCTATTCTTTAAAAAGAGCATGGCGGGTGTAAGTTGGAGAACAAAAACGTTGCATTGGATTAAGAAACTGTAGTTACGTGAACATTTATTTGATTATTAATTTGCCTGCATTGATTTGTTAAAGTCCTCGTTTAGTATTGACTTTTAATTACATTTAGGCACAGTATTCTATAGTAAGTCGATGTAGTCGATGTATTTTTAGAGTTATTACTGTAGATGGTAGTCCATTTTGAGTAATAATAATAATTTATGCAGAGGATGAAGGCTGCGATTTTTAGTGTTAATAGAATGAAAGTTTTAGTATTACTTGGAAGACTCAATCAGGTCACATTTTCTGTAATTTCAAGAACAATTTGCATTCCATTTTAGGTAAGGATTCTCAGGTATGATGTTGGTACTTGAGACTAGATGACTGATATACCCAGACAACCCTAACTCCATGACGCTCACTCATCCCTAATTTCACATCTTTAATGTTAGTGTAAACCTGTATAATAAATGAAAGTAGCCAAAAGATACTAATAAATGAATCATTACTATTATCATTATTGTTGGTAACCACTCAAATTCACATGAAAGTAGTCTAGAAGACTATTAGCCTGATATGGAGGCTCTCACAGAATAGTCTAAATGAGAAAAAGTGTTAGTAATTTATTGTAAAACGAATAATTAAAGTAACTGAAGAAATAATCTCACACATGTATAATACAGTAAGAGGTTTACAATAAGATGAAGCTCCTAAAATCCATTTGCTTTAAGGCTGGCTTAGTGGATCAGTGGGGCGACGAAACAGCCTACAAGTTCAGAAGTAGCGCACGTCAGCAGGAGAACACATTAGGGAGCAAACCGGAAGTCTCTTTTGGAGAGGATGACGCTTCTGTCAGTGATGCTGGAGACGGACAAGAAGATATCCAGCCGCTTACAGTGGTACACCTACAGGGTCCTCTGCTTCTCCTGCTGCTCTGCCTTTTGGCATCATTGGTAGCTTTTGCAGTAGAAGTCCTCTTGGGTTTCTGCTCACGCAGTTGAAATTCCAGTAGAGCTCAGTGTATTCTGTAGCCTTCATCCATGGCAGTGTCTGTAGGACTGAAGTGGGGGATCTGAGGGATTTTACAGAATCTAAAGGGAATGTTCTCCTCTTCTCAGCAGACACTGTAGTATTTGATTGGGATGCTATTTGAAGTGCTGTTAAGAATTGGATTGAAATGTTATTTTCTTATACTTTGTATGTACCTTACCTCCCAACTTGTAAACTGTTTACCATTGGATCCCTATAAATCTGGCAATTTTTGTTTGGCTACATCCCTCGTATCTTAACCAGTGGGGCAAAAAGCAGTAGAAACAGTACTGCATCTGTAAGTGACTGTTTCTTTCTTTGGTCTACAAGTACTGTGAATACTGCCCCATTAGAGCTCCATCTTACCTGCTCCAGCCTTTCCAGTCATATTTATAACTAAAATAACCCACTTCGTACTGTCGGTTACAAGTTTCGCAAATAAATCTTTAGTAACCGGATCAAAAGTTCCTTTATTGCATTTTCCATTTAATGCCTTACACTCTTGCATTCAGAATTTGTTCATGAGAAGGATATGCCATTTTCAGTTTTTGCAAGAAAGCATAAAAGCATGTAATTTCACCACATAGAAATGAAAGCATAATCATGCACAATGGCCTTATTGCAAACAAGAGAAGCCAAGTAAAAAGATCCACCTTGACCCACATAGGAAATTCAGTGCAAACTTTGGCTAGTGCAGAGACTGACCTTGTGAGAAACAGTCACCACCCAGATAGACGGCCATATTTTTTGTTCAAAAATGCATGTATTCATTACATATCTGACTTATCTGTGCTAGTCTATGAAATAAGTAATGATTCACTTTCAGTCCTTTTGATAGTTTTACGGATGTTACAAACTAGCGATTTAATTTTACATACTGCTCATTTAATCATGCACATCGCACTAAGATTTGAATTCATGTTATTTTGTGAAATTCGTATATTTAAAATTTATACTCTAGTTATGTCGTCAATTCTTGTATCTGCAAAGCAAATACCCTCACGTTGCAGTAAGTAATTGTTGGGCCCATTGAGCCAACTGTTTACCACAAAACAATGTATTTCTTGGCCTTGAAGCACTTCGTAATAATTAATGGTCATAGCATCAGATATGACGTCTCATATTCCAATGTTAATGCAATCCTTTAAAGTAATACTTGATATACTAACTTATATTTTTAACCAGTATTGAGGCCAGTGTCATACTTTTCAGGCAGAGCAGTCAGTCTACGGTGATAAAATACCATCCAGCTATCTCACTCCCTTTTTATAATCAGTTCATATAGGCTTAGGCGCTATAGTGCTTGTAAGTGCCACCGATGGTCTCCCTCGTTAGAGTTGCCTTTACCTGGACATGGAACTTGAAATTTTTGCAGTAAAATGCAATTAAAAACTTTCGGGGCGAGGCCATAGGCGATAATGCTTTGGAGTTCATTCGCTCATCATGGCTGTATTTATTAGCACTGAAAAATTTCATCTTTCCCCCTCACATTCGAAAAGCATCTACCTTTTGCAGTGGGTCAAATGTAAATGTCCTTCATGAATAACTTCACAAATCATGTGAAATCAAGTAATAAAAATGATGAATTTCCGAAAACGCTTTTTCATTATCCCTGCCTTACAATGATAACATTCAATCTATTATGGTAAGATGTATGTGAATGCCTCTAATAACTGCTCCCTTGACAGCAATATATGTAAGGAAAATGTGCGCCTGTTACGCTCAGTTCTGCTAATATGAAAATAATTGAGTAAACATTTCACTGAGTGAAATCATTGCGTAAGCATCCTTTATCAAGGTCTTCTAGCTTATGACTAAATCAGCTGACTTAATTGTGGTTAGGCATTTGCTTTTATTCTCATGGCAAGACCTTTCCTTATGAACCCTGACAGTTCTAGCAAAGTCATCGTTTCAAGCTTATGACTAATTATACTGATCAAACTGATACTAATCTCCATCCCTGCTTAAGACCTTCTCGATATAGCTCTGGGCTGAAGACCTTGGAAGCTTCTGTTGGCTGGCGACTGATTTGTTACTTCCTCGTCCTTGGAACTACTCAGCCATCCACTCTTCATGTGACCCAATGAATGGACATACCATATGATACATTGTAATTGGCAAGACTTACCATTATTTAGCAGTAATCTTTATCAAACATATCTGTTTACGAATGCTACTTTGTCGAGAATGATCAAAATAAGAGGCTTGAAAATGCGATGTTGAAGGTAGGGTTCTTAAGGAAAATCTTGCATAAAGCCTTTCAGTGATACTGATACTAATTTTCCATGATTCCCGTTCCATACAGGCTTTTCTTTTTCTCTGTTTAAACGTAAACTCTTTTGCCCAACCAGGAAAGAAAAAGAGGTGCTATAATAAAGAATTGCTTGTTAAATTTGCCAATCGAGGAATTGTAGCTCCCTGTTATTCCAGATCTAAACTGGTTTACTTCTTGCAATACTAGTTTAGCTTTTGTGTCCAGCCTTGAGAAAGGGAATTAAAAAAGTGCTTTGAGTGAAACATTTACATAGTCTTTCCCCCATGAAGTGTTGCTCTTATACCTGGGTATATTCACACACATCATTCCCTTGAACTATGTTATAGGATTGCGGATCTCTGCTTTCTATTTGGGCATCACCTTTGAGAACTTCCATATCATAAGGCGCATCCACTCTCTCGGACATGTTTTGCTCACATAATTCCTTAGAGCCACGGAGGCTTTGGTGACTCTAAGGTTACCCATTTCGACCAACCCTTTCTCCATTCACTTATAGAAGCGGATTTCCTTTTATTTCCTCTGTATTCAAGTGGGTATTAATCTGCATATTTCGAAGAGAAAAGTTCTTTATCCCCGGCGATGAGAGGTTGCAATCCGCAGTCAGTGACGGAGGGAGGAACCAAAGGAGTTCAAATGACATCTTAGACAAGAGACGGAAAAGCCAGACATTCAGGATTCAGATTTTGTCTCTTTACTCTGGTCATATTGAAGGTCATTTCTATCTAAGATATAACTTACCAAAACATTCTTAATTATCCATCAAAACTATCAGAGTTTAATAATACTGGAATCAAGTCAAGGTTTTCAAACATATCAGCTACAGATTTCTCCAAGCTGTGATGAGTTGAGTGCTGTTATGTACTAAATAGATAAATTCTAACGCGATGGAGGGAGCCTCTTTGCTCTTAATACAACATATTCCAGCCCATAATCCTAGCACCACTCAATAGCTTCACTTGTTTTTGTACCCTTCAGCAGTATCATCTATATTATAGGCTAAAGAAGGAGTCTACCATACATGGATTTTTCATTAGGTAAACGAAATCCACAATTTGTATGAGGAATAAATATACGATCGCATTTGATTGCTTAAGAAGCAAGTGTCTTCATCTGAATGCTTATTCAAAAGACAAGTAAGATCAAGTAGATGCGGCGACAAGATTATTAATACAAAATTATACTGAATGGTAAATGAACACAAATATGCAGACAATTTCTTGACCGTTGTCGCGACTCATTATTCAACAGACAATATACCGTATAAGTCGGGAGTGGTTATCAGACGAATCTGCATTACAAATCGTGAAAACTCCTGATACCTACGCTGGAGAGAGGAAGGATGGCTGGCCAGAGGGGAAAACAAAATGTCCCAGTTCAAATTTTTTATATTTTTGCATATGAGATCATTATTAAGAGAAAGCCATAATTTTGTATAACAACTCCCCTGCACAGCCAAATGCTTTGCTTACCCCTGCTGATTCTTGCGGGCTGAAACCAAACTATGTTTTGTTGTTTATAAGTGTTTTTCTGTTGATCGGTTTAAGACATTACATTAGCATTATAACTTCTTTTGTTGTGTTGTTACCAACGTAAATCAATGGGTCAGAGTTTTAAGCCCGAAAATCAACGAAAAATGCCATAGGATCTAGTTTTCTTGGGGGGCCAAAATATGATGGAAATTGCACCAGAAACAGTTGATTTCTGGAGTTTGTTCTAGCTTTCTATAAACTTAATCAAAGTGTGCACATACTTATTTTTAAGCAAAATACTAACCGCATGTTCAGGACCCAACCTTGATACATGGACAATAAAGTGGATGTCTCCTGGACTATATCCTAACGTTCTAGAAACTTGACCATTGAGCATAAGGTCTATAGATTAATGAGGTCTTTTCAATCTCAACCCAAAATAATACCTCTCCAGTGCCGGTACAAATCATGATGTCAAAATAACTAACTACTTAATCCTCACCTGAGGCCTTGACCATTTCGACCTAGGATCACGTAAGGTCTATCACAGCTTGACCAGTCAGTTGTTTAAAAGCAAATATCAAGTATAGTTCAAGGAAACCTATGCGTTGCTGATAATAGCTGCTTTATATATGACAAGATGTCCAGTATTTGTGCAGTGTTCAGAGGCTTCTCAAATAGGGATGGGAGATTTTGGGAGGGGGACTGGGAGGAGGGCTGTATTTCTAACAGATCTTTATAGAGTATGTATGTTGGGCTTTGGTTGTCAGTTTCCATTCAGTCTCCTAGCCTGGCACTAACTACACCTTGTCGAGGGCTGCTGTAAATTACATAATAAATTTAAAAAGCGTTACTAACAAAACCTTCCCTTGACAAATTCTTAACCCATTCCTAAGTAGGGTACTTTTTCTATGATGCAATTATGATAAGGCCTGAAAAAACGTCAGTAATCCCTGATGCCAAAGGAATTTGTGGAACTCCATAAAACTAATTGCTGTTACATTGGTGGCTTGCTTCTC
>NC_061092.1:66446455-66448955 GCF_015104395.2 Macrobrachium nipponense
CAGTTCAAAGTGAAAGAGACAGTATATACGTGCCTATATGCAACATACTTATCAAGCTAAAAGCTTTTTGACAAGATACAAACTGGACATGAAAGAAAATTGCATTAATAATTCTCAATTTCATTCAGCATCAGAGGGGTAAAATTTTGCTGTGTTCTTGGACATGTCTAAGATAAAAGTTTTGCACACACACACACACACACACACACACACACACACACACACACACACACACCCACACACACACACTCACGCGACGCACATATCCATCCGTGAAATAAACTTCATTGCAACCATTGTCCCGGGAGCTGCAACGGAGGGAAGACATTCAGGTTGTTTGGAATAGAGGCCCAAATCCCATTTACAGGACGACGAGACTTTTTTCCCAGCGAATGTCGTTCCTTTCAGGGCGCGAGACAAGCAGGAATAAATGAAGAAAATTTGGACGTAAAAATGTACAGAAACAAATGAAGGCGATGGAGAAATTCTGATCAGCTGACGGAACACAAACGGAAAACGATAAAAGGAGGAAGATTGGAGTTATGAAAACGAAGGGAAATGGTAATACAAAACAGCAGAAACAAAGAACCATCGGTAAAAATACGAGTGGAGATAAAAAGGACATAACGCACCAACAAAGATGCTAAAGCAGTACGAGCAACCCAAAAACGCGAGAGAAAGGAGACTAGGAGAAAAGTCGGTGCTGTGAGAGCAAAATGGATAAACCAACAGGCAAGAGAGAGAGAGAGAGAGAGAGAGAGAGAGAGAGAGAGAGAGAGAGAGAGAGAGAGCGGAAAAATGAAGGGAGAGGAAAGCACGAGTCATAACAGAAGGGAGGGGAAGAGAGAATGGAGGAATTGGGTTCCGTTTTCTGAAAGAGGAACCGACGTAGAGTATGGCAGCGCGAATGCTGTTACTTCCTTTTGGTTAATTGTTTCTCAAAATCCTCTTTCCTGCCTTGCGGCTCACCTGGAACTGTTCTTCAAGCAGAGTGGGATGCTTTTCATCTTGCTTATTTATTTACCGTACCTCGTTGATTTACTTTGCATCATTCACTTTAGTGTAATACTAGTTAGTGGGGCCTGGTACCTGTGTGGTGAGGCTGGGTGCCACGGCCCTAGACGATGTGACTGTACTCTAAAGTAACAGTTATCTAACACCGGTGTTTTTTTTTTTTTGTTTTTTTTTTTTGCCGAGTTGACGCTCGAACTTTTTTAAATTTCTTTTTCTTGATTTATTTCCTATGTTGGCGTACCTTCCCTACCTGTCAGTACGTAAGAATTCACAATTCGACGTTCCAACCGAGGGTAGTTTTCCCGGATGTAATTTTCACCCGTATCTTACCTTAATCAGCAACGATTTGAAAATGGCTTGGTCTTCTTACTTAGGTAGTCACTGAGTAGGGAAAGACTCTCTCTAATAAATTGGTCCGTCAGCTGTTAAGCACTTACGTGGGTTCCCGCGACGGTGAAAAGTGCTTACAGACAACAGACAGACAGACCCAACTATTGTAGTAAGATATTGACATAGGGTAACTTCGAAATGAACATTTTTACTTATTTATAATGCCTCAACACTTAGACATTGTTTCATGTGATTGCACATTCACATGTGAGTAACTTAAAGGCTATTTTTCATGAAATGTTTCACAAGAAGGTTCGTATTGTAAGGCTTCAAGGGTTACCAGATGGGAAGTAAGCTTCAGTGAAGCGAAAAAATGTTTATGTTGAATTAAGCAGACCACTGAGCTGATCAACAGCTCTCCTAGGGCTGGCTCGAAGGATTAGATTTTGATTGACGTGGCTAGGAACCCAATTGGCTACTTAGCAACGGGACCTAAAACTTATTGTGGGATCCGAACCACATTATATCGAGAAATGATTTTCTAATCACCGAAATAAATCCCCCTGGCTCCACATTGGCGGCAGTGGGGACCGAAACTCGGGCTACCAAATTGATAGGCGAGCACGCAAGCGAACTTCAAAAGTTTGACTCAGAGTCTGTACAATTTTCATCCAAAGTACAAAGCGAAGGATCGCCTGTGAAATGTCGGTCCTGAGCGACCAGAGCAGCCAGCTGAGGAGAGATCGATCAGCTGCTGACCGCAGGATAGAAACGATCTCGGAGTGAGAAGTCAGTTCTGCCCAATTCGTCGAGTGACCCATCGTGCAAAGGTAACGGTCACGCCCTGTCTCAGGGGGGCTGCTGCAGCTCCACATCGGCCACGAGCCGAGTGGTTTCCTGACCTTCTGCGCCTTCTTGCCAAGGCCTACAGAGCTGCCATGGCCCATCAGGCTGCTTCGTCAGCTATGTCTGCTCAGGTACCACACGCCTGTGAAGGCTTATGGAGTATCTCATGAGAGAGAGAGAGAGAGAGAGAGAGAGAGAGAGAGAGAGAGACTTTCCTCCCAGGGTTCTGGTCGAGATGTCAAGTGGCGTCCGGAAATCGCCAGCATATCTGTAAGTCCCTCACATTGTCCCTGAACTATGATTAAACCTC
>NC_061092.1:66453955-66469727 GCF_015104395.2 Macrobrachium nipponense
TATATAAAGGAACTATACATTTGTCTCATAAATCGTAACATTGTTCAAATGACCCAACAGAATTCTCCCACAACCGCAGTCGTAGTTTGCACGCAAAATCTCGAGAAGCATGCACCCTCGAATGTCTTAGTGCGTGTAAAAAGACTTTGCTGGGAAATGAAATTTTAATCCTTCCCGACACTCTGAAATATAACGATTTCCACGAACAAAGCCCTAGACACGGTTGACTAGCAGCAAACAAGTTAAATCTAGTGATCCACAAAACGTATACATATCGTGGATACGGAAGTTATAAATATCGCATTTTTTATTGTTGCTAATTTTTAATCCCGCCCAACCAGTCGTGGATGAATCTCTCCTGATAATCTATCTAAAGTAATATCCGTAAAGTCATTCAAGCAGAGGTGATTCAGCAGAAAAAAAATTTTTTCTATTATCTGAATACCAGGCAGTTTTCTCCACTAGCGAGTGATCTCTGGGAAAAAACGGATGTAATTTAACACAAAATACGGTCTAAGGACAAACATAAAGCTATATACGTACCTTCGTATAGACTATCACTGAAATTTCAAAATAGAGGTAAATGACGCAGTTGAAAATGTTAGTAATAGGAGCCATTAGGAAATCAAATAAGCCCATATAATTTTTCCCTCAAACGTCATGCCATAAAAAAAAATCGGGACTTGGCGTATCTGCGTAGATTTCTGTCGCTTAAACAGGAAACGACTCCGATAGTTTCCAGTGCCATGTACCGACGACATCTTATCTCTGTTAGGTTATTAGATAATTTTTCACCAGCTTGGACTTACTTAAAAGCTTTTACCAGATACCATTACCTAAGTGATTGTACCTCATACACCGTTTTCAGCACACTCAGGGGACATTATCAATTTTACGTATGCCTCCGGCTTACGTTGCGCCCCAATTACAATATAGTGTTTGGAGACTTTTAGGGGATACCCTACAGCCTATATGGATGATCTTGTAATCTTTCTAATACATTAGAAGTACATTCACAGAAACTAGAGCTAGTGCTACAGAGACAAAGACAAATAATCTCAGAGTAAAAAATACTAAATGTGAATTTTTTAAAAAAAAAAAAAAAAAAAAAAAAAAAAAAAAAAAAAAAAAAAAAAAACCGAACATGCTTATCTAGGTTTTAGTGTCTAGTCAGGTCTTAAAGTAGTCCATGGTGTAGGGTGTCGGCTATTCATAATTTCCAGTACCTATAACGTAAAAGGGGGATCCAGCACTTTTGCGCTGTAGTGGGTATTACAATCGTATGTTAAATATGTAAACTCTTCAATCATGACAGCTCCTTTAACAGATCTTACGAAGATTTACTATGGTCTAAAAAGCATCAACAGGCGTTCGATATCTTAAAAGCGGAATAAATGCAGCGCACCTAACTTAAAAATCCCTGATTTAAATAAGGAAATTTTTTTTTTATTGCAACAGACGCCTCAGACCAAGGGGTAAGAGGGTACTACTTCAGTAATATGATAAACAGTTCTTCCCTATAGCTTTTTATTCACGTAAACTAAAGCCCTTGAAAGTAAATATGCAGTAATAGGCAAGGAAGGGCTAGGTATCTTTAACTCACTAAGTACATTTTAAGTTCATAATCTATGGCTATCCTGATAAAGTTCCTTACTGAACATGAGTCTTTACCGAGTTTTTCAAAGGCTTTAATCACAGTCCAAAAGGAAACTCGGTGACAAATGATCATTCAGGTCTTTGGAGCCAAGATAAGATATCTACCTGGGAAAGCAATTTATCATAGCTGACGCCATTATCCCGCAATCCCGCACCATACTGCAAAGAACCATTAATTAGACTAAAAAATATAGAAACATCCGTGCCTATTGTTAAAACCGTATCTAAACAAGAAAAAAGTTTCTTAACCCAAGAGATCGCGAGCATTGAATATCTGGGTTGGAGCGCAGAAAAACTGTTACAATCTGAACAAAGCAAGAGTCAACAGACATAACCAAAACAATAAACACTTCGAACGGAAAAACAGAGTTCAGCAGCAATAAGCAAAACAATAAACACTTCGGACGGAAACAGGGTCCGCGGCTAAGCAAAAACAATAAAACACTTCGAGCAGAAACCCTAAAGCAAAAAGTATATTTAAAAGTATGTGGTATCAGAATTATGTAATCAATGTAGTTATTATATGCAGGTCCGTGACGAGGAAAACCCGAAAGAACACAGCAGGTGGACTAACGACCAGGTAGTAGTAATAATCTCTTCATACCAATCGTTCCTGAAACTGGTTGCATTCCGTTCATCCAGGGTTCCCTACTATGTCACAGAAAGCCAAATCACCTATTTTACTGGCCTACAATGCTTACAGATATAAAAAGCACATAACTGATTGTAACACGTGTCATGAAAACAAGGGACACACTAAGACACCTGTCAGTTTAGGGCCTATCCGTGCCAAATCAATCCTTGAAAGAATATACGTAGAATTATTAACAGGCAAATTACGAGTCTGACAGAGGGAATGAACACTTCTTAGTGTTAATAGTTCCTTCGACACGTTATATAGAATTAATAGCACTAAAAACAAACACCGCAATTGAGTGCGTTAAGGAATAGTTTATGAGTGCTAAATCAGTAAACATGGAATTCAACACATGATAATCTGACTCGGGTGGTGTAAATCAATAAATCTCCTTAATCGTGTGAATTCCTCTCCATTAAGAAAACAAAACCAATAATAATATTTTATCACCCAGAGTCAATCGGTTTGGTAGAATAACGGATAATTAAATAGGAAGTGTCAATGTCTTACGAGTTACAACTCGTGATATTGGATCCGACCTGGATTATAGCGGTTCTCGCGGTTTTAAATACCTTTATCATTTTCATATCTTGTATCTATAGAATTGATGCCGCAAGTAGCCTTATACGGTACGCGCTAGAACACTTTTCCACATATTCAAGCCAAAACCGTTAATTTATCAAATATATACAAAAAATATATATATAAATAAAAAATATAAAAAAAAATAAAATAAAATAAAATATGGATACAAGTGGAGTCAATATAATACACTACCGTAAGAAGTCGGAAGGGTTACAATTATAATAAAGAAGGAATCACGATAAAATCAATAAGCAAAACGTAACCATAGGTTAACTAAATATCCAAATATATATGCAGATAAAGATTTGAACTCTAACTTAACGCTTTAGTAATGACAAATAAGCTAAAGTTCAAACACATATCAAAAAAAACCTACTGACATATTGTCTGTCCCGGTAATTTATATCGTAGTCCAATGAAAAAAAAAAAAATAATAATAATAAAAAATAAATAAATAAATAAAATAAAATAAAATAAAAGAGATTTTAAAGTCAGGAAGTCTAGAAGTGAAAATCTATCTATGGAATAATCCTATATGATCTTATACAGGGCTAATAATATATATAGAATTTGTATGGAAACCTTTTTCATTAGTTTGAATAAGGAATATTTAATTTAACATAATTACAATTATGCAGATTTCCAACATAAAACTAATATATTGTTCAATGGTACTGTTTTTTTTTTCAGACCATTCTTCTCATGCGGGTGGAGAATTAAAACAAAAAATATCATTTGAAAATACTAAAGTCGTATCTCTACAAGCAAGTAACGTAACTCTTAAGCTGGTGACGACGTCATCAGTTTCTAGAAGGTCTGTCGCGTTTGCCGTAATCAGCATTGATTCCTTTAACCTCAAATATCTGCTTGCACAGGCTTCATCTAGCGCTTGCGAAGCAGATTGACTGGAGAAAGGAATGCTTAGCCCGATCTTCTCATGGGCAAGGCAGACGTGTCTATCCGTATGCGCAATGCAACTTTAGTTAGGAGTTGCAATCATTTTAAAATTAATAAACAAAATAAGCAAATAGAATTTCTATAACACAAAATGAATTAATTTTTTCTGAACTCATAGACATTTAAAAGTATCAAGATATGTATATGAAATATTTACTTGCAACATTAGCCTATTACAATTCAAGTAAAAACATTCATGGGAAAATGTACATTTTCTTGAAAAAAAAAAAAACCAAAGTTGTATTTAGAAATTAGTACATAGTGGGTTTTTTCGTTGCATTCTCCTACCTATTATAAAGTTTTTAAAATTAACCTCAGAGGATGCGCGCGAGAAAATTGAATATGAAACTTTTGTTAGGGGCACATAGGATCAGATTTTATCACAACTTAATTTCAGGTTAGCATAAGAAATACAGAATCATGATTAATCTTCTCTTTGACTCTTATGTTGCCTGGCAATCTTACAAATAGCTCCGTTTTCCACTTCTTTGTCTAGTAATTTACTACCAGTAATATCGAATTTTACTTTGAGATCGTGATAATCTATTTATTTTATAATTATGGATATTTATACAGTCATCAGAGACCTGGATAGGTTCACTCATTATTAATGCCATGGATAAAAAAGTTTGTACAGCTCTCTTTTGAATTCCATAAAATATCAGCGAATTCATGTGTGGGTTAAGTCTGGTCTAAATGGCTCTCCTCCCCTCCCCTGTATTTGGATGTCGTCTGAATTACTTTGCTCCTTGTGACAAAATATAATTTCACTTGCAAGCTGATTAATGGAACCTGGTGTTACAGTATCCTGCAGTACGAGAGTTTCACATCGCAACTTAAAAAAAAATCGTTCGTCGCTGCGGACGACGGCAGTCGAGTAACAAACCGCCTACAATGTGCCAAAGGAATAAGCACCATCATGGACTTCTTCGACCGACACCCGTGTCCCGTCGTTAATCTCGTTTAATGCGGAACGCTCCGGCGGCTGTCGGAATTCGACTACAAAAAAGGGACATACTTCCGACAAAAAATTACGACCCGAAGGATATTCAACTCTACTTTGCTGGCGAAGGACTCGTGCTGGGGATGATTTTTTTCATCGCGAACGGAATCGTGTAGCTGAGGATGCAGAGAATAAGTATGAGCGCAAAATAGAACGTTGGACCCGCCCAGGCAAATTTTTTCCCCTTGTTTTAACCATTGAAAAAGGCCGTTTCATGGCTATAGGTGGTGTCTGGAAACTGTGTAATGGACGAAAAGTTGTTCGAACGCCAGTTAAATGTGAAGTATTATAACCTCGGTCATGTATCCTATATATATAAGTATCATGTATCCTATATATATAAGGTATCCATGTATCCTATATAAAGTATCATGTATCCTATATAAAATGATCATAAATAACAGAATCGAAAAATATTTTTGCGTGTACGCACTAGGAATCTATATATAAATGATCATAAATAACAGAATCGAAATATATCTTTGCGTGTACGCAATAGGAATCTATTTAAAGTGCACATATATTAATCATAATTATATGAATCCATATACATAGGTATAAACAAATCAGGTAGCCTATAATCAATCTGTTACCTTTTATCTTACCAATATCTGCAGTTATATATGAGTTAGTATATGGATTAATGAATCATATATATAACAGTTTGCATAAAAATCAACGAATCAATCAGCATAAACATTAATAATTTTATCAATTCATATATGAATTTTTTTATCAGTTAAAATATGATTTGTATCATGTTAATCTTCATTCTATGCAATTGTCAGAGTACATTAGTATTTTCTGTAGCATATGTATCTTAATGAGATGAAGTGAAAAACTGTATCATTATATATCACGTGATCACTATTATTTACCAATATCATTGTATATTTTATTACTTGAATCAATTCATGTACACCATGAATTTTATTTACTTATATATATATATATATATATATATATATATATATATAATATATATATATTCACATAGTGTCTGTATCACACTCCTATAAGTCAAATGCAAGTCAAGTTTGAGTAATATTCAGTAGTTGGTTTTGGTAGCTGACCGAGTAATGTAAGTGTTTACATAATAAAAAAATATGGAATGGTTAGTCCATATATATAAAAGACTAAAACTAAAGAGGTCAACCAGATTGCTTGCAGGAATGTGATCAGACTAGAGACGCTAAAGATGACGGTATACAATAAAAGTAGGCTAAGATAACATGCCGTCACGTGTAGTCATTCATTTGTTTATAAACTCTTAGTCCAAGCTCCCTGCTTGAGACAACTACCGCGACCATAATTCAAACGGCCTACGTGATCTGTTAGCGTGTCTCATTTTGATTGTATGTTCGTATGAAAACTATGTCATCTGATTGTATGTTCATATTGTTCGAATACTGTCTGTTCCTTCATAACTTGTAACAGAGATGGTAGACAGCAGAATAGAGTTAGCTATCGTCATTAGAAGACCTGTATCTCTTTGGACCTAAGCTTTATCATGTGAGAGAATAGAATTAGCCATCATCATTGGCAGAAGCGATCAAGCTATCGTTATTAGAAGATTGTACAATCATACCTGATCTTCACCATGTAAACTAAGAAGAATATATATATTTTTATACTTCGTGTTTTCTACAAGAACACCTCCTCACCGAATCATCATGAGTTTAACACATCGTCGTCATAAACAAGAAGATAATCCCGACTTCGTAAGTGATCTACAAACCCCAAGACACTCCATTGAAGATGGAAGTGCAATACCAACCGACTTAGCGTAAGATTATCGCAAGTCTAACATTACCTCATAGTGCGCCTTATTATACAAGGCAACAGCCCTAAAATATTTACCATTCATAGTGTGTGTGTGTTTATTTATAACTGTTTATCCGTAATGTCCAAATATTTGTCATTCTATTTGATTCCCCTTTAAATTCTGTTTCTTTCTCCCCACCCTAATCGTGTGTTGACCTTCCCTAACAAAAAGTACTTTAGTAATATTTTCTACATTTTCAAGATCACATTGAAAATATAGAATAAACTACGAAAGTATTTGTTCGAAGTCTTGGTTTTCACTCACCTGGCTACATGGATTTTGTGACGCACACACACTTACATACATAATATACTATATATATATATATATATATATATATATATATATATATATATATATATATATATATATATATATATATATATATATATATATATATATATATATATATATATATATATATTTATATATATATATATATATATATATATATATATATATATATATATATGTTCAGTTACAACAGACTCCATCTAATAAAAGCAGCCCACTCCTAGATGTGCCTCCCTTTATATATATATATATATATATATGTGTGTGTGTGTGTGTGTGTGTGTGTGTGTGTGTGTGTGTGTGTGTGTATAAAGAAGAGAGAGAATTAATTATTTTTGAAGACCTGTTCAATGAAACGAATAAAAATGAAAAATGAAGTTAGGGAACGTAAAGTCATATAAGACAGACATTAGTAAGAATACCAAAATAGTATCAATCCAAAAAAGTGCGTTAGTAGCTGCAGGAGATATCACGGACGTTGTTTCGGAGAGCAGACGAGTCATGCAAGCAACGAAACGAGAAAACCCGGTCATCTCACTACGAGCAAAATAGAGAGAAAACTGAAACAGCTTCCCTCCCGCAAAATAGGGTAAAGGTTCATCATAAGATGTTAATGAAGCGTTTAAAGTGATATCAGAATTATATTGGATAGATTTTTACATTTTCCAAGACGAGAAAGACTCAGAGACAAAGAGAGAGAAGAAGATGACCTGACCTCTTCAAGAGATCAAAAGAAACCATATGTCGTGAATTATTGAAAGACCCGACGGTTGGATTCTATTGTTGCTGAGAGGCAGATTGCGATGGTGTGATTTTCATCTGAAAAGCAAAGATATTAACTATAATCGAGGCAATGTTAAGGATTCAATGTGGACACGAAGGGATTTGCAATGGCATCCATATAAAAAAAAAAACAGGTCACTAGATATAACAAGCTTCAATAAGCAAATACAGAGAAAGACAAGAGAGGGATAGGTTTTGTGCATAACTCTTCCTCCAAACTGAGGAATAATAGTTAAAGTAACATAAAAAATGAGAGAGAAGGATAGATATGCGTATGCATCTTCCTCAGAAAACACGAGAATAATGGTTAAAGCAACATGGAAAAAAATAAAACAAAAGCGAGGCCAATTTCTAAATAAAAGGCGAGGGTGATAATGAGAGGACAGGGAACAGTGATGGATCAAAGGATCCGGGGCATTAGGGAGCCTCCACTAATATCCGAAGAGTTGGGAACAATGTTTTTGGGAATTTCCGCTACACCCTTCCTGGTTGAGAGAGAGAGAGAGAAAGAGAGAGAGAGAGAGAGAGAGAGAGAGAGAAAGAGAGAGAGAGAGAGAGAGGCTCGCTGCTACACCGCGGAGTTTATTTATTTCGTCCTCACATTTTGGCAAAATTTGTGACTTCATTTCTATTTTGTTATTCTGCCGCCTTTTTTTTTTTTAGTTGTCTTATAATTCAAACGCCCCTTAGATATATAGTTTTCAAAATGGAGTCAGAAGATCAGGCTAAAATGGTAAAGATAAAGAACAAAATGTCAATGCGATGATTAATCACTTTCGTACTTCGCATGTATATATATTATATATACATATATTTCTTTACAGATATATGTATATATAATTAATATATATATATATATATATATATATATCTAAAGAGGTGAAAGAAAGGAGGGAATGGCTAATAATATGTTTAAAGTGTTTTATATAATAATAAAGTCACATAGCTCTTACTCGCCTAGAGACAAGGGGTGGTTACACTGCAAAGTTCACATGGGAGAGAAAGGTATTTGCTGAACAAGCAACTTGTCCTCAGAGGTCGTTCCCCGTTTGCGAGGCATGTGCATTCGTTGTACGCGTATTACAGGCCTACTGGTTCAGGGTACTTGTGGAAGACGCATTCTTTGTGCAAAGGAGAGAACAAGTGGTTGTTGCTCCAAGTGTCGGGAGAAAAACGCCCATCGAAAAAGGTAAGACACGTTCTATAAAATCTTAGAAAAAACTGTTACCTTTTGGATTTAAAAGAGAGAGAAGTGTGGAAATATCTCTTTACGTAAATACTTTGAAAAGAGTGACGTGGGGTGTCTATATAACTATTATCTTTATTATAGATGGGTCCGATTCCATGGTTGATTAGGAATGGGATTCTCTAAACTGACGAATACTAGGACAATGTGACTTGTTTGGGGTTTGAGATTGTAAACCTTAGTCAGGAAGGTAGAATGTTATCTTATTGGTTTCTTTATGGGCAGATTTGGGTATTTATGCCATTATGACTTGTTAATCATTTTGTTCTTTGTTATAACCAATTGCTTTGGGAAATAAATGATATTTTTTATATTTACGCAGTCTTAATAAGCCTCGTGACATCATACAGACAGGGCACCGCTGGCAACAGGTAAGAGTTCCCAGTTTGCGTAGTTTAGGGAATAATAAAGGGGGGGATAACAGTGGTGGCCGGCGGTAAAGGCTTTTTATATATTTTTCAAGCTGTAGGTACGCTCCGAAGGGACTGGTGACCAGTTAGAAATAGGGGGTTTCGCTTTTATTTTGATAGGAAAAGGGGTTATTAATCATGTCACAGGCAACTCAGGGTCATTACTGCTGATTCGACAGAGAGAAGTGTTCCTCAGACAGTCTTCTTCTCCCAAGCCAAGTCAGTTGATTTCTTGAGATTACGGAATAAAGGTGTTTAAAAAGAGAGAAAAAGGGGGGGAGGGAGAAAAGTTTAGTTTTCGACATATTAAAGTGTTTCGCAGTTCGCCGCATGTTTGCGGTGTATGTAATTCGGTTTACGGTCATATGAAGACGTAAGTGTGTTTTCGAGTTTTTTTTACTTTCCTTTTTTTTTCCTCTTTTTGTATTTTGTGGATTTTCTTTAACTTTTTGTTCTTGTTCATGTTCCTTGTGTTTGTGTGTGGCGAACTTGCCTGAGTGGGATTATTGCGGCAAGTCGTGCCAGAGAGAGAGAGAGAGGCGAGTTAGCTAGGAAACACCTTGCGTTCTTTTCTTTTCCTATCCCTTCCTTGTTATTATTATTATTTTTTTATTGTCATTTCGTGGGTTGGATGTTTTGTGATTGGGGACGGGGCACGTTACCTTTTGTTATCTATTGTTGGGAAAAAAAATTTTTCTTGATTGGTTTAGTGTATATAAATACATTGATGTTATTGAGATCGGGGAACAGCCTTGGGTTGGAAACAAGATAAACAAGATACTAAACCGACGACGCTACTACATCACGTGACGAACATTTCTGCGGGGGTCAGCCCGTTCAAAGGGATTGTGGATGGCGCTTTGTCACAACCTGTGAATATTTTCATAGAAGGAGTTAATAACTATTTAGCGGGAAAGAATATAGTAGACGATGTAGAGGCATTCAGAGAGTGAAAGCTTTGCTAGATTTCAATAAGGGCGACCTCAGTCATAGATCAAGGAGTTTCCAATTTACAAATGTCGTACCTGGACAGACTTGCAAGCATTTTTTTGAAAAACAGCATATGGCTCAAAGGAACACGGAGATATGGTGAGAGACTCGAGGTCTTTATAAACTACAGAAAGGCACTAATAGCCTTGTAGAACATAGTTCAAAGCTGTTTGACGCAGTGGCAGATTGGGTAGGAAAATTGAAAATATCTAAATGGGTTACAGGGGATAATCTCCCTCTAAATCAATGTTCATAAACTGATCTATTTTCCCTGCTCTTACACGAGGTACCTGATGCAATAGTGGATAGATTTGATGAAAAGGCTGAGCCTACCTCAGACGAAGAATACTTTATACCCAAAAACAGATAAAACACAGGTCTAAATGTCCCACCGTAGATAGCACAATTTTCAACGGGACAGGCCCGAGGGATAGAGTACAGAGAGACAACGGAACTTTCTCCTCATCGTCTGTGTGCAAAAGTTGAGTATAACAAAAGATTGATCGATCAAAAAGCAACAGCAGTTGCGTTGTTTCAACTGCAATAAAACCAGGACATCCAAAGAAATTGTGTAGGGTTAAATATTGCGGAATGTGTAAAAAGTACTGAGCATTATTGGCAATCTGTCCGTCTCAGATACGGAGAGATGCGAGGCCTGCACCTCAAGGTTCTGGTAATTATAATGTGAGAAACTTCCCAGGCGGGTCAAACCAGAGGGCAAAGGGATCGGCGAAATTTTGGAAGCCCGATCAACAAAAAGGGTACAGGTGATTGGTACATGCCATTGTGGTCTCGTGGGGGACGCCCCAGAGCCCAAGCCCATAGTCTATGGAACAGTAGGGGATGTGGATATCCCGGTTTTTATAGACACCGGGGCATCAATAAATCTTACTGGACATAATTTGTATCAATCCATGTTCTCCAATTACCCTTTGCAGCCCTCTACGGAGACGTTGGTGTATGTGCCAAGCCCATAGATTAAACACCTGGGTTGTGTATCAAATAAGGTTGCTCTCGGTGACAGAGTGTTAACAGAACCTTTTTTTGGTAATAAAAGGAATTGCCTTATGTAATAAAATCTTGTTGGGTCATCCTGCTTGTAGAAGACACAAGATTTCAATCCATGCGGGTGCTAATGGGATAACAATTGGGAATAGAATGGAGGACATGGAGGTTAGTGAAAGAGAGAGGTGCTCGGTGGTATTAATGGCGGTGATACGAGTGTTATGGGGAAAGGTAATGTTAAAACACACGTTGGTGATCTGGGAGATGATTACGGGGTTCTATCAGAGTTTATAGTGGTTAACAATGATACTAACAATACTGGTGATGATACTAATATGGATGTTGTTTCTGATACTAACAATGCTGGGGATAATACTGAGGGTGGTAATTTGTATGGGGCGGTGCAAGGGGAGATACTAACCACAAATATAGAGTTGTTTTATTTGAAGATATTATGTTACTACCAGGTTCAAAGGTTATGGTAAAAAGTTAAATTGAAGGAAATGAGAAAACCCACAGATGTGTGTTATTGAAAACAGTGAAAAAACTCAGAGGAGTTGTTACACGGCATCGGTGAACAGTGTATCCAAGAATGGGGTTACGTGGGTGGAGCTATTAAACTGTAATGATACAGCTAGGAGATACCAGAAAAACAAAAAACATATTATAGTAGACTTCATGATTGGAATTGTGATAGTGGTTCTGTGGGTATCGTAGGGGGGAAACCTGAGTTTTCGGAGGCAGAAATACAATCAAGGAAACAAACATTTATTAGTGAACATTTGGCTAATGCGGATTATAGCGAACACATTGAAGCGATAAGCAGGCTCTTGGCGGAATTTGGGGATACGGTAGCCTTGCAAGGTGATAAATTGGGGATAGACTAATGTGTTAGAGCATAAGGTAAATTGGAGAGCAACTCAAAACCTATTTATATTCCTGCATATCGCATACCTTTCAAAATCAGAGAACAGGTAGAGAAAGAAGTTAATAGATGGGAAGAAGAAGGTATCATTAGACCCAGTGTGTCTCCTTACAACTTTCCCTTGTTAGCGGTACCTAAGAAAGACGGTTCGGTCCGTGTATGCGTCGATTTTAGACGTTTAAATGAGAAAACGATCCCTGACCGCTACCCAGTTGCGTGCATACCAGATCTTTTTGTCGAAATTGGGGGACATAATATTTTATACCTCAATTGATTTGGCGCAAGGTTTCTTACAGGTCCCTCTCAGCGAGAGTAGCAAGGAATATACCGCCTTTTTCAGTGCCCAAGGGACACTATGAATTTACGCAAATGCCTTTTTGGGTTTATCAGGGCAGTCCGATGACTTTTACCAGGTTGGTGAACACAGTTTTGCTCGGGTTATTGGCAAAAATGTTTTTGCGTATATGGATGACATCCTGATCGCAACGGACACGATCGCGCAACACCTGGAAGTGCTTACAGAAGTACTTAGGAGGCTAGATTAGCGGGGTTGAAAATCAAGCTAGCCAAGTGTTCGTTCTTGAAAAGCAGATCACATATCTAGGTCACATCATATCTAAGGAAGGGGTTAGAGTAAATGACGATAAAGTCAAAGCAATAGCGAATTTTCGCACCCCCAGATCAAAGAAGAGATTAAGTCCTTCCTGGGTATCGCCGGTTTCTTCAGGAGGTTCGTAAAAAAGGGGGGGGGTTTTCTAAACATAGCAGCTCTCCCCTAACTGATGTGTTGCGGGAAGACGTTCAATTTCAATGGAAGGAACCTCAGGCGGAGAGTTTTCAAAAGCTTAAAGATGCGCTAATGAATCCCCGGTTTGAAGTTTCCAGATTTTAAGGAACCTTTACATTAGTGACTGATGCAACCCAGGAAGGCATAGGTGCATGCCTTATGCAAAAGTTTGATGGGAAATTTCATCCTAGAGCTTTTTATAGCAGGAAGTTCAGGACAAAAAAGGTCAGCAACAAGAAGTCCATGGCCACCATAGATAAGGAAGCCTTTGCAATAGTGTTGAGCTTAGTTCATTTAAAATGTTATCGATGGGGAATAAAGTAGAAGTCCTTACAGACCACAAACCGTACTCGATCTTTTTAATAAACCCGATTTGTCTCCCAAAAGAGCTCGATGGTTTCTAACTATCAGAGATTTTGATGCAAAGCTCAAATATATAGAGGGCAAATTTAATGTTGTTGCGGACGCTCTCAGCAGGAGTTTTCATGACGTGGAAGGTTTCCAAGTCGCGCAGGTCACTAACGAAGCCATACAATTGGGATATATCTCTCATGGAGCTAAGGCAAGATGAAGACGAGGTTTTACCAGATGCGAAAGCATTTCTGAGAGGGGAATTAGTCAAGAAACGTTATAGCTTGCCTTTTTCGGGTTTGGAGTTAGAAGGAAATCTGTTGGTTAGGAAAATTAAATATAAGTTGAGAACCAGTGAAAGTAAAGGAGATACGACACAGATCGTAATTCCGAAAGTCCTAATTCCAGTGGTTTAGATATAGTTCATTGCAGGTTCGGTAGTCCTCATTGGGAATAGAAAAAACTGATGAGGTTCGAACTAAATACTTTGGAAAAATATGGGTAAAGATGTGAAAATTCGTAAGGAATTGTGCGGTGTGCAACGCATGTAAGCCTGCTAGGACACGTCATGCAAATTAGATCGTATCCTATACCGAGTAAGCCTTTTCAGAGAATACATAGGACGTCTTAGGGAATTTTTGTGAGTCTAGATATGCGAACAAGTACTTGCTAGTGATATAGATGAACTTACAAGGATAGTAGAATTTCCCACTTAAGCATAAACGGCCGAATAAGTAGCCATAGCATTTTTCAATGGTATCGTTTGCAGATATGGTTCACCTTGAAGTTCTATTAACTGACAATGGGAGGGAATTTGTGAACAAAACCTTGGAGTGTTTAGCTGAATTCATGGATACAGAAAAGTAACAATTATTCCATACAGATCCGAGGCTAATGGTTGTGCGAACGAGCAAACAGGAAAGTGCTCGAAGCGCTCAGAAAAAACGGTAGGTGGTAATGATAGAAATTGGGACAGATATATTAACGTTGTTAGACATAGCATTAACACCATGGTTTAGCGATTCAATTAAAATGTCCCCTTTTGAAGCTTTGTTTGGTTATCCAGCGCGAGGCACATTTGATTTGTTAACTACGCCTCACCAGGACGAGGGTACGATTGAAGCGCTGATATCCACAGCAAGAGAGAGACACGCATGTCTTAGCCGTAATCTCGAGTCCACAACCAGAGATATGGTTCAAAAGAGCATTAGTAAATCATCTGATCCCAAGATCAATGTCGGTGATAAGGTATTTTTAAAACTTAACGTGAGAAATGAGTTAAATTACAAACTAGGCCCGAAGTTTGAGGTCCTTTTAAAGTCATTGAAGAGAAAATTGGAAATAGGTTTGTAGTTAAATGAACGAACAGGTCAGTCGAAGCTAACACATATCTCGAAATTGAAAAGGATTGGTTGTGGCAATTAATATATGATCGCGCAATTGCATTCATTTTTCCTTTTTTCTTTTTTTTTTTGTTATCTGTTTTTGTAATTTGATGACAGAATGGCTTTGCATTTTTTGTTTTCCTTCTCCTTTGTTTCCTTCTAATGTTTTTTTCTCTCTTACGTATGTAAGTCTGCAGCGTTTTGTGTAAGATTTTGGGGTTAATATTTTTCGGCAAATGTTTGCTTTAGCTGAGAAACGGATGGTTTTTTTTAGCATGGGGTCAGTAATTAAATAGAGGAATTATTTATGTCACCTGAGTGGTGTTATTATTAAGATGATAGTTTATGTATAATGAGATGGTTCTGGGGAGTGTGCTTACGAACGTTCAGTACTAAACATTTTTTTTTTTAGAATCACGAGTTTCTAGCATCGTGAGTCTGAATTTTCTGCAATGCTAAGCACCTGACGTGTTCATAGGTGGGTTTCTTTTTGCTGAAGTTGCTGTAAGGAGTCCGGTTGCGAACCTTCCCTTTGGAATTGATTACTCGGGGATTTGCACGGTTTTCGGAGATGCTGATTATGACATTTCACGAGAACGTGTCATGTAAGGGGATTTTTTTTTCTTGTCGATAAGGGTTGCTGCGCTAGCAGATTCTGTTAACGGTACACATTCCTTTTGGGAAAAGATGTTGAATTATATATGTTTTTTTTCTTTCTTAACGCGTCCGAGATGATTAAACAACTGATGGTTTTCTTTTTCTTTTCTCTTATGTGTGCTGTGTAATGGGGGAGGGGAAAGTTCAATTTACTACTTGTTGTATTATCTTATTTTTATTTATTTTTTTTCTCTTCTTTTTCTTTTCTTACGAGAGATGTTGCAATGAGGTAAGCTCTAAATAGCATTTATCGATTAGATAGAAGATATAATTTGT
>NC_061092.1:66470227-66477727 GCF_015104395.2 Macrobrachium nipponense
AGGAGAAAATTCAAAACTAAGTATCGAGTGATTTCTTGTAATTGCTACAATCTTCCAGGCCCAATTAACAAAGTAAGATCATTTTTGTACATAAGAAAACTTTGCATAACAAAAACACTCAAATCACTTAAAAGCTGAACGGCAATTAGAATAATTAACTGGAAAAACAATCTTACAAGTCCATTCTTGCTACACACAAGCTAAGTCGCCTACACCACAAAACCTAACAAAGAAGATTGGTAGTTACAAACAGATGACCAAACTGATCCGTCTAATTACAATAAAGGTGTAAACATCACACTTGAAAGTGAAAACTAAGGACAACAAGCCCTAAAAACGACGTACAAACAAAAGACTGCTCATAGTCAAAAAGCAAATAGCCAAACAAAACACATGACTAATGTGACATTTGCACACAATTACTTAAAAATTTCTTCAATCATAAAACCATGTAGCTTAAAAAGACCAGGACTCAAGTTTCATAATGTCTCCATGATAAAATTTTATAAGAGCAGACTCTAGGATGTTTCATTTTTATATACTCACTACAATCAATTATCTGCACTTCTACCAGTCAATCTGATCATTCATTTTATGTAAAAATATAGCAATGGAAGACTAAACAGTTCTTACATAATACTGATGTTGCTTTACTCGAACATTTAGAGTTTTCCCAGTTTGACCAATATATTTCACAGAGCAATCCCTGCATGGATCCTCATATATACAACCTTTGATGTTTTTGGGAGAGTTTTTAATCAGCACATTTCTCACAGTATTAGCGTTACTAAAAACCACTTTTACATTGAAAGTTCCGAGCAACTTTGGCGCGAGAAAGATGTCAATCTTTTGCGATAATAAGCCAGGGTTGGTGTGATGCTCCAACTGGTTGTATTTTCCCACACGACAATATAAAATACCGGACATTAACTTGATTTTGTTCAATATATATATATATATATATATTATATATATATATATATATATATATATATATATATAAAAGAATACCACAGGAAAATGATAGTCAGAAATCCAAACGCTTTCGTCTTTACTAAGACATTGTCAACGAACGTTCCTTGACAATGTCCTTAAGGTAAACGGACAAAAGCGCTTGGATTTCTGACTATCATTTCCTGTGGTATTCGCTTATTTATGAAGTCACGTGCATCTACTGTGATTTTTTCTTTTTAAGGCTTATATAATCTATATATATATATTATATATATATTAATCTATTATATATTATATATACATATATACTATATATATATATATATATATTATATACTATATTGAACAAAAAAAAATTCCTGACTTACATCACGATCGAACCCAGGTCTTTCAAATGAAAGGCAAGGTCATACAAGTCATTAAAGTAGTTGGAACCTAAGTACAACTGTACCTAAGGCTTTACCTGGGCAGGGTAACTGACTGTCTAGCATACCAGCGTGTTTTCCCCAACTTCCTGACTCAGCAAATACGCTGGTATGTTAGGCAATTAGACTGCCTAGGTACTTTAAGCCTTGGGTACAGTTGTACTTAGGCCCTAACTTCTTTTATGACTTGTGTGGCCTGGTTGGCAGCAGTCTTGCCTTTCAATTGAAACACCCGGGCTCCATCCTGATGTGAGTCAGGAATTTATTTTTGTTCCACACGTGATTGTGTGTTGAATATTTGTCTGTGTGTGTGTGTGTGTGTATGTATTAAACTAAAACAAAATAGTGTCCGGTATTTTGTGTAGTCTCACAGAAGTGCAACCACTTGGAGCATTATACCAACACTTGGCTTATGATTGCAAAAAATTTCCATCTTTCTCTTTCGTTTCCATCAAAAAGGGAAACGAAGTTGCCCCGCGATTCTTATTTTATAAAAACAAACATCTCCCTCGACTTTTTTTTAAACGACCGTCTGAGGAGGAAAATGAGAACCATCATCTTCAAAGTGCATAAATGTAATATTATGCCTTCCTAAATTGAACCGCAAATTACAGTAAATTTCTGGTTAAGCTGAAGTGCAGGTAATATCCAGCATGATGTAGAGTTATTGGCAATTACAGTCTCAGTCTCTCTCTCTCTCTCTCTCTCTCTCTCTCTCTCTCTCTCTCTCTCTCTCTCTCTCTCTCGCCCTTATTTAACTTTTGCTTCGAATTCAAACTTCTAAAGAATATGATGCTCTTTAGGAATAGGTAAGAGGAGGTAAAGAGAAATACAGAAAGACATCTCACTTACTGAAAAAGAAAAAATAACTTAAAAAATCAATAAATAGATAAAAATGTATAGAAAAACAAGAAGAACAGGGTTAGGGTAGTAATGTATTGCATTTTCGCTTGACGTCTGAAGTTCCAATTGTACTACATCCTTTGGGAGACCGTTCATGGACCCCTTTAGCAGGTCATGGGTTGTTCCACAGTCCAACGGTATGAGAATAAAGGACCTTTGAAACTGAGAAGTTCGACAGCGAGGCCCATTTACTGCTCATTGGTGCTGCTGTTCTGCATATCTGGTTGCTCTCGGCAGGTAAAGGGTATCAGGGATCAATTGTGAATGTGAAAGATCTCTGTTGAAATACAACTTATGAAAAAGTGACAAATAAGAAAACCCATCCGCCGATGGTCCAAGTCATAACTGCCGTTATTAGGAAACAGATACCCTACCACCACCAACCACTCTATCTAAAAGAGATAAAACTGGCAAAGAAGATATCGCCACCAGAGAACAGTATTCTAGTAAAGGAAGCTCAAACTACCTGAAACAGGTAGCACTGATTTTATCAATGTTATATGAATATATGAGGCCTTGCGAACATTACCTAACTTTGGTGTGCAGCATTTCCTAACACTTTCATCACACGTTTCTCAAAAGTAAGATGTGAGTTAAAGTTAAACCTAAAATAGTTTAAGTTTCAGCCTCATTCAGCAAAGTTCCTTTCAACTGAAGATGAGGATGGGGTAGGAAATCTCTGAGATCTGCTAATCATTAGTGTTTCCTTTTTACCGGAGTTCACCCTCATGCCCCATTCATTAATCCAGTCCATGTCCCGTTTGAGGCTGAGGGCAGCTTCATTTGTCATAACTGGGAACTTTACTACACCCACAAGTGTTGCATCATCAGCAAATTGAACAATCTTGTTTTCCAAGCCAACAACCATTTCACTTATATACACTAAAATTAACAGTGGACCAAGAACACTGCCTTGTGGAAAACTTGAAGTAATTCTAAAACATACCCACCCTCTCCAAGATTCTGAAGTTTATAAATAAGTGCCTTGTGATTTACTAAATCGTAAGTAGTACTAAAATCTGTTTGAATTACTCAGCCCTCAAAACCCTTATCAAGGTTCCCTTGCAAATGGCATGTCTCATCTCTGTCACGCTCTAGGCCTCTTGTATTTCTTTAAAAGCAACCCATTCAAAAAGATACGATTCTTATGGCCACATATGACGACACTTAATCCAATTTCAGGCATTCATTCCCTTTGCAGCTGGCAATGCGGAAATATGTGCATTCCGGTTGCTCTCGGGGCCCTCGGTGACCCATGGCCACTTGTGCCAGACTTTTCCACATTCCCCCTTTTAATGCTGCATCTCCCCAGTTATTCTGAACATCCTCCATTCCCAATTCTCTTAGCTCTCTCTTAACACATTATCTTGCCATCTCATCCTCGGTTTCCCCTCAATAACCACTTCCATTCGAGCCACATGTCCTCACCAGCACATCCTCTGTGATCTTATATGGCGGTTATTAGCAGTTGTCTGGTTAAATCTCTTATTTCGTGAATATATATTCTCCAAACACCTTCATTTATGTCGAAAATGGGACTTGTTATTCTACACAAAATGTTTTAAAAAACTAGTGGTCGCTGACATTCATCCCACAACCTATTGTGTGCCAATCGGTGTGTGAGTGTGTGTGTCTGTACCGAACAGAAAATTACATTTAATCTGGAGAACAATTGCTAAGGGGGGACTCACTGATTTTGATTGACAGAGTGTGGAACACGCATGGAAGAGGTGTTGCAGGTCCGACGGACAAGGAAACATAAAAAAGAACTTTGGAAAAGTTAGCATTTTAAGTGACAATTACTTGAGTCTAGAGAAAGAAAAGTGGGGTGCGGCACGCATTCTTTATTGACTAACTTTAATATTTAAGTGATGTCATAATTATGGTCTCTTTATTTCAGATGGATTCGAAGTCACCAATGGGTTTATTCTCTGACTGGTTTTGACTATTAATAAACTATTAATGTTTGGAATCTTATGGAAAGAGGGGGTACTTACTTAAATATGATTTGGAGAGGAATATGATAGTTTAACGTTTCTTTTGAGTCAGAGTTAATCAATTTGATTCCATTTTAATGTTAGTTAATTTTGGGAAATAAAAAGTATATTATTGTAACCACGGGAGTTTATCTTTGCCTAGTTGACTTTCAGCCAACTCCCAAGAGGGTACATGCAACGGAACAAAGGTAGATTAAGTTGCCAGTTAGACGTTTTGTTTCATTTTATTTAAACAAGTATCATTTGACGTCAAAAGTCCCTCTTATATATATATATATATATATATATATATATATATATATATATATATATATATATATATATATATATATATATATTATATATATATATATATATATCTGTAAAGAACTATATGTATATATAATATATATACATGCGAAGTACGAAAGTGATTAATCATCGCATTGACATTTTGTTCTTTATCTTTACCATTTTAGCCTGATCTTCTGACTCCATTTTGAAAACTATATATCTAAGGCGTTTGAAATTATAAGATAAACTCAAAAAAAGGCGACAGAGTAAAAATAAGAAATGAAGCCACAAATTTGCCAAAATGTGAGGACAGAATAACTAAACTCTCTCTCTCTCTCTCTCTCTCTCTCTCTCTCTCTCTCTCTCTCTCTCCTCTCTCTCTCTCTCTCTCTCAACCAGGGAGCGTGTAGGGGAAAATCCCAAACATTGTTAAATCACTACCGATATTAGTGGAGGCTCCCTAATGCCCCGGATCCTTTGATCCATCACTGTTTCCTCTCCTCTCATTATTACCCTCATCTTTTATTCAGATATTTGCCCCACTGTTTTTTATGTTGCTTTAACTATTATTCTCATGTTTGTGAGGAAGATGTATGCACAAAACTATCCCTCTCTTGTCTTTCCTTGTATCTGCTTATGGAAGTTGTTATATTTCGTAACCTTTTCTTTTTTTCTATGTGGATGAATTTGTGGAGCCACTACGGACCCGGGGACGATCGATTTTCGCGGGAAAAAATATCTGAGAATAACGTTTTTGCCCTTTTTTGTAACTGACCCAGTAAAAATAAAGCCTGAAAAACATCAAACGGTAAAGGGGGGACCCATTGGGAAACCGGGGTTTTTGGGTGGGGGAAGCGGCGAACGACTTTCACGGCGCACGTAACTCTCAATTCCCGGTTATGAGACCCAGAACTTTGACACTTAATGCAAAAATTTGACCTCTTACTCTGCATTCAAGGTTGACGTAAGCTAGGCTAGCCTGAGACCACTTACATTGCAAAACTTTAGAACGACTAGCCTACATGTAAAACTTCTAGACTAGGCTACCACTAACCGACATAGGCTCCGACCTCTTACTCTGCATTCAAGGTTGACGTAGGCTAGGCTAGCCTAGGACCCCTTACATTGCCGAACTTTTGAAAGGCTAGCCTACATGTAAAACGTCTAGCCTAGGCTACCACTAACCGACATTATATTAGAAGCTTAGATCCCACAGTAAGGCCGCAGCGGAACGGCGCTTCGTGCCTTATCCGCATTTTTAAAGATTCTTGGCAGGCGAGACATGTTCTGGCAAGAGGTAATATTGCGCTGCGCGCGCTAACCACAGAGGTTACAGTAAGGCCGCGGCGGAACGGCGCTTCGCGCCTTATCCGCATTTTTAAAGATTCTTGGCAGGCAAGACATGTTCTGGCAAGAGGTAATATTGCGCTGCGCGCTAACCACAGAAGTTACAGTGAATTAGCCACAGTACATACAAAAAACCACGACTAGCCTATTTTTCCCCACCATAACTGTAACATTGAACACCTTCCTCATTCGCCACGGCCTTACTGTTCGAACACGTGCTCCGGTACAGGCTTCGAACTAACTGAAACAGTACTGTTCGAACACGTGCTTCAGTACTGGCTTCGAACTAACCGAAACACTAGTTTTAAGGCTAACAAACATTAATATACAACTTACCTTATTCACATTTCAAAGTCGCTGCTGTCCGACGACCATGAAGGGGTAGAAGAAGGCATCAGTCTCGGCCTCTTTGGAACGGGTGAGGGATCACTTGGCTCACTGGTAGAAGGTCCTGGCCTTATTGTTTCAGGCCGGGAAATCCAATTTGAGATGGGGGATGTCGGGCGGCTTTTGAGCGGATAGATACGTTTGATCAATTTCAGGAACACCCGAAATGGACACGGAACATCTTGTAGATACCGCTTCTGGATACAGTACTTAGAAAAATAGCTTTCGTAAAGTTCTTTCTGCGTACCGTGTCTCGGTAGCACGCTCCGTTTAAGGACACACCACTGCGATTCTATAGTGTTCATGTGTACATTCGGGTCGTCAGGGCTAACAAAGTTAACACTGTGGTTCACGACATTATGCGCAAAATAATGATCCCGGACTTTGCTGTACGACTTCCAGCAATCAGATATGATTGTGGTTTCTGGAAGTACGTTATCAAGCAACACCGGGATCAGAGTTTCGGCAGATCGGTCTGGAACCACCTTGAAAAAGGTCTCACGTGTCTGCCGGTCAATGCCACCGAACACCCAAGATCCGTCTACCTTTCGGCCACGGTTGTACTTCCGTTTCCCAAATTTAGATTCGTCGATCTCAACAATATGACCAGGACCACCGATTTTCTTATTATCAGCACAGGATTTGGCAACATACATCTCTACAAAAATTATACCAATCGACCATGGTGTTCGGCGCTAAAGGCATAACCAAATCTGTGACAACACACTGTGGGATCTTCTTTGTGAAGCAAAATATTAATATAATAATTGTCTCAAGAGACAAACGCGACTTTTCAAAAAAGGATCCGTGCCGAACTTATACCTTCTTACCGCACTTGCTGTTTGTACATCGCCACATGTATATCGCTTGGCCCGTGGCCTCGCTGGTCCCATGTTTCATGAATCGACGGTTCGCTGTGTTGCATGTTGTGCATAACCCCGAATAGTCCCCAAGTTACCCTACCCTATATAACAACTTCATAAATTCGTCAGTGTTTCTTAAAAACTCGAGAAGGATACCAATATACAAATGTGTATATTGATCAAACTGGTCAGCAGTAACACTTTTCGGAAACAATGCAGAATGAGTTCTATCCATGGCGGAGGTGTAGAATGGAAAGGGCAAATTTTGTGACTGCAGGTATGATTGTCTGATTCATATTCATGGGACACGTTTTTATTGGTTGGGAGGAAGTTAATCCATGTCCCTTGGGA
>NC_061092.1:66482727-66497727 GCF_015104395.2 Macrobrachium nipponense
CTTACAGATACCTCTATAGTTATAAAAAACATTGATCTGTATGTAGTGTAATTGTAAGATCCATCTAGGGGTATACAAAATATTATCTTACATCCTGCAAAATAAGGCGTGTTTATCAAAGGAAAATCCTATAAACCTTCAAACATAGTAAAATCCGTTTGAACAAAAATGAGACAGTTAATCAAATAATAACTTATATAAAGGAACTATACATTTGTCTCATAAATCGTAACATTGTTCAAATGACCCAACAGAATTCTCCCACAACCGCAGTCGCACTTTGCACGCAAAATCTCGAGAAGCATGCACCCTCGAATGTCTTAGTGCGTGTAAAAAGACTTTGCTGGGAAATGAAATTTTAATCCTTCCCGACACTCTGAAATATAACGATTTCCGCGAACAAAGCCCTAGACACAGTTGACTCGCAGCAACAAGTTAATATAGTAATCCACAAAACCTATACATATAAATATCGCATTTTTTTTTTTTTATTGTTGCCGAATTTTTCAATCCCGGCCCCAAACCAGTCGTAGATGAATCTCTCTGATAATCTATCTAAAGTAATATCCGTAAAGTCATTCAAGCAGAGGTGATTCAGCAGAAATTTTTTTTTTTTTATCTTTTACCTGAATACCAGGAAGTTTCTCCACTGGCGAGTGATCTCTGGAAAAAACGGATGTAATTTAACACAAAACACGGTCTAAGGACAAACATAAAGCTATTTACGTACCTTCGTATAGATTCTCAATGAAATTTCAAAATAGAGATAAATGACGAAGTTGAAAAATGTTAGTAATAGGAGTCATTAGGAAATCAAATAAGCCCATATAATTTTTTCCCTCAAACGTCATGCCATAACAAAGATCGGACTTGGCGTATCTGCGTAGATTTCTGACGCTTAAACAAGGAAACGACTCCCGATAGTTTCCAGTGCCATGTACCGACGACATCTTATCTCTGTTAGGTTAGAATAAATTTTTCACCAGCTTGGACTTACTTAAAAGCTTTTACCAGATACCATTACCTAAGTGATTGTACCTCATACACCGTTTTCAGCACACTCAGGGGACATTATCAATTTTTACGTATGCCTCCGGCTTACGTTGCACCCCAATTACAATATAGTGTTTGGAGACTTTTAGGGGATACCCTACATGCCTATATGGATGATCTTGTAATCTTTTCTAATACCTTAGAAGTACATTCACATAAACTAGAGCTAGTGCTACAGAGACAAAGACAAATAATCTCAGAGTAAAATATCTAAATGTGAGTTTTTAAAAACCGAACATGTTATCTAGGTTTTATGTGTCTAGTCAAGGTCTTAAAGTAGTCCATGGTAAGGTGTCGGCTATTCATAACTTTCCGGTACCTATTAACGTAAAAGGGGGATACAGCACTTTGGCGCTGTAGTGGGTATTACAATCGTATGTAAATATGTAACTCTTTCCATCATGACAGCTCCTTTAACAGATCTTACGAAGAAGAGCGTAGATTTATTATGGTCTAAAAAGCATCAACAGGCGTTCGATATCTTAAAAGCGGAATAATGCAGCTCACCTAACTTAAAAATCCCTGATTTAAATAAGGAACTTTTTTTATTGCAACAGACGCCTCAGACCAAGGGGTAAGAGGGGTACTACTTCAGCAATATGATAAACAGTTCTTTCCTATAGCTTTTTATTCATGTAAACTAAAGCCCTCTGAAAGTAAATATACAGTAATAGGCAAGGAAGGGCTAGATATCGTTAACTCACTAGTACATTTTAAGTTCATAATCTACGGCTATCCTGTTAAAGTCCTCACTGAGCATAAGTCACTTACCGAGTTTTTCAAAGGCTTTAATCACAGTCCAAAAGGAACTCGGTGACAAATGATCATTCAGGTCTTTGAAGCCAAGATAAGATATCTACCTGGGAAAGCAATTATCATAGCTGACGCATTATCCCGCAATCCCGCACCATACTGCAAAGAACCATTAATTAGACTAAAAGATATAGAAACATCCGTGCCTATTGTTAAAACCGTATCTAAACAAGAAAATTCCTTAACCCAAGAGATCGCGAGCATTGAATATCTGGGTCGGAGCGCAGAACTGTTACAAACTGAACAAAGCAAGTGTCAACAGCGATAAGCAAAACAATAAACACCAAACAATAAACACTTTTCGAAACGAAACAGGGTCAGCGGCTAAGCAAAAACAATAAACACTTCGAGCAGAAACCCTAAAGCAAAGTATATTTAAAGTATGTGTATCAGAATTATGTAATCAAATGTAGTATTATATGTAGGTCCGTGACGAGGAAAACCCGAAGAACACAGCAGGTGACTAACGACCAGGTAGTAGTAATAATCTCTTTCATGCCAATCGTCCTAAACTGGTTGCATTCCGTCATCCAGGGTTCCCTACTATGTCACAGAAAGCCAAATCACTATTTTACTGGCCTACGATGCTTACAGATATAAAAAGCACATAACTAATTGTAACACGTGTCATGAAAACAAGGGATACACTAAGACACCTGTCAGTTTAAGAGCCTATCCTGTGCCAAATCAATCCTTGAAAGAATATACTTAGAATTATTAACAGAATTACGAGTCTGACAGAGGGAATAAACACTTCTTAGTGTTAATAGTTCCTTGACACGTTACATAGAAGTAATAGCACTAAAAACAAACACCGCAATTGAGTGCATTAGGAATATTTAGAGTGCTAATCATAACATGGAATTCAACACATGATAATGTGACTCGGGTGGTGTAAATCAATAATAATCTCCTTAACATGTCGTGTGAATTCATTTCCATAAGAAAACCAATAATGTATTTTATCACCTAGAGTCCATCGGTTTGGTAGAATAACGGATAATTAAATAGGAAGTGTCAATGTCTTACGAGTTACAACTCGTGATATTGGATCCGAACTGGATTATAGCGGTTCTCACGGTTTTAAATACCTTTATCATTCATATCTTGATACCGAAAGTAGCCTTATACGGTACGCCGCGCTAAGAACCCACTTTTCCACATATTCAAGGCCAACATTAATTTATCAACAATTAATATAAAAAAAATATAAATAAATAGCCAAAATAAATATTAAATATCCAAATATATATGCGTAAAGATTTGAAACTCTAACTTAACGTTAGTAATGACAAATAAGCTAAAAGTTCAAACACATATCCAAAACCTACTGACATATTGTCTGTCCCGGTGATTTATATTCGTAGTCAATGAAAAAATAATAATAATAATAATAATAATAAACAATAAATAAAATAAAATAAAATAAAAGAGATTTTAAAGTCAGGAAGTCTAGAAGTGAAAATCTGATCTATGGAATAATCCTATATGAATCTTACACAGGGCTAATAATATATATAGAATTTGTATGGAAACCTTTTTCATTAGTTTGAATAAGGAATATTTGATTTAACTAATTACAATTATGCAGATTTCCAACATGAAAAAATAAATATTGTTCAATTTTGGTACTGTTTTTTTTTTTCAGACATTCTTCTCATGTGGGTCGAGTATTAAAAAAACAAAAAATTTATCCTAAAGTCGTATCTCTTACAGCAAGTAACGTAACTCTTAAGCTGGTGACGACGTCATCAGTTCTAGAAGGTCTGTCGCGTTTGCCGTATCAGCATTGATTCCTTTAACCTCAAATATCTGCTTGCACAGGCTTCATCTCGCGCTTGCAAAGCAGATTGACTGGAGAAAGGAATGCTTACCCGAACTTCTCATGGGCAAGGCAGACGTGTCTATCCGTATGCGCAATGCAACTAAGGAGTTGCAATCATTTTAAAATTAATAACAAAATAAGCAAATAGAATTTCTATAACAACAAAATGAATTATTTTTTCTGAACCTCATAGACATTTAGAAGTATCAGATATGTATATGAAATATTTATTTGCAACATTAGCCTATTACAATTCAAGTAAAACATTCATGGGAAAATGTCACATTTTCTTGAAAAACCCAAAGTTTATTTAGAAATTAGTTACATAGTGGGTTTTTTCGTTGCATCTCCTACCTATTAATAAAGTTTTTAAAATTAACCTCAGAGGATGCGCGCGAGAAAATTGAATATGAAACTTTTGTTAGGGCACATAGGATCAGATTTTATCACAACTTAATTTCAGTTAGCATAGAGAAATACAGAATCATGATTAATATTCTCTTTGACTCTTATGTTGCCTGGCAATCTTACAAATAGCTCCATTTTCCACTTCTTTGTCTAGTAACTTACTACCAGTAATATCGAATTTTCTTTGAGATTCGTAATGATATCTATTTATTTTTTATAATTATGGATATTTTTACAAGTCATCATACGACCTGGATAGGTTCACTCATTGTTAATGGGCCATGGATAAAAAGTTTGTACAGCGGACTCTTTTGCCAATTCCAAAATATCAGCGAAAATTCATGTGGGTTAAGTCTGGTCTAAATGGCTCTCGTTCCCTCCCGGTATTGGATGTCGTCTGAATTTTACTTTGCCCTTGTGACAAGTATAAATTTCACTTGCAGGCTGATTAATGGAACCTGTTACAGTATCCTGCAGTACGAGAGTTTCACATCGCAACTTAAAAAAATCGTTCGTCGCTGCGGACGACGGCAGTCGAGTAACAACAACCGCCTACAATGTGAAAGGAATAAGCACCATCATGGACTTCTTCGACCGACACCGTATCTCGTCATTAATCTCGTTTAATGCGGAATGCTCCGGCGGCTGTCGGAATCGACTACAAAAGGGACATACTTCCGACAAATTACGACCCGAAGGATATTCAACTCTACTTTGCTGGCGAAGGACTAGTGCTGGGGATGTTTTTTTTATTCATCGCGAACGTAATCGTGTAGCTTAGGATGCAGAGAATAAGTATGAGCACAAAATAGAACGTTGGACCCGCCCAGGCAAATTTTCCCCTTGTTTTAACCCTGTGAAATAGGCCGTTTCATTTGGCTATAGGTGGTTGTCTGGAACTGTGCAATGGACGAAAAGTGGTTCGAAAGCTAGTTAAATGTGAAGTAGTATAACCTCGGTCATGTATCCTATATATATAAATGATCATAAATAACAGAATCGAAATATATCTTTGCGTGTAAGCAATAGGAATCTATTCTATAAATGATCATAAATAACAGAATCTAAATATATCTTTGCGTCTAAGCAATAGGAATCTATTTAAAGTGCATATATTAATCATAATTATATGAATCCATATACATATGTATAACAAATCAGGTAGCCTATAATCAATCTGTTACCTTTTATCTTACCAATATCTGCAGTTATATATGAGTTAGTATATGGATAATTGAATCAGATTATATAACATTTAGCATAAAAATCAACGAATCAATCAGCATAAACATGAATAACTTTATCAATTCATATATGAAATTTTTAATCAGTTAAAATATGATTTTTATCATGTTAATCTTCATTCTATGCAATTGTCAGAGTACATTAGTATTTTCTGTAGCATATGTATCTTAATGAGATGAAGTGAAAAAACTGTATCATTATATATCACGTGATCAATTTTTATTTTTTTTACCATATCATTGTTTTATATTTTATTACTTGAATCAATTCATGTACACCATGAAGTTTTTTATTTTTTACTTATATATATATATATATATATATATATATATATATATATATATATATATATATTATATATATATATAATATATATATATATATATATATATATTCACATAGTGTCTGTATCACACTCCTATAAGTCAAATGCAAGTCAAGTTTGAGTAATATTCAGTAGTTGGTTTTGGTAGCTGACCTAGCTGATGTAAGTGTTTACATAATAAAAATATGGAATGTTAGTCCATATATATAAAAGACTAAAACTAAAGAGGTCCAACCCGTTGCTTGCAGGAAGATGATCCGACAGAGACGCTAAAGATGACGTATACAATAAAAGTAGGCTAAGATAACATGCCGTCACCTGTAGTCATTCAATTGTTTATAAACATTAGTCCAAGCTCCCTGCTTGAGAAAACTACCGCGACCTATATTCAAACGGCCTACGTGATCTTGTAGCGTGTCTCATTTGATTGTGTGTTCGTATGTAACTATGTCATCTGATAGTATGTTCATGATGTTCGAGCTACTATCTGCTTCCTTCATAACTTGTAACAGAGATGTAGAACACAGCAGAACAGAGTTAGCTATCGTCATTAGAAGACCTGTATCTCTTTACCTAAGCTTTATCATGTAGAGAGAACAGAAGTAGCCATCATCATTGGCAGAAGCGATCAAGCTATCGTTATTAGAAGACTTGTACAATCATACCTGATCTTCACCATGTAAAACTTCAGAAGAATATATATATTTTTATACTTCGTGTTTTCTACAAGAACCTCCTCACCGAACCAACATGAGTTTAACACATCGTCGTAATAACCAACAAGATAATACCGACTTCGTAAGTGATCTACAAACCCCCAGACACTCCATTGAATATGGAAGTGCAATACCAACCGACTTAGCGTAAGATTATCGCAAGTCTAACATTACTTCATAGGGCGCCTTATTATACAAGGCAACAAGCCCTATATATATATATATATATATATATATATATAATATATATATCTATATATATATATATATATATATATATATATATATATATATATATATATATATATATACATATATTAATTTTACATATATGTGTCAGATGAAAGAGGGGCTATGATTAATAATATGTTTAAAATGCCAATGTGATGTCCTATGTAATGTTAAGTGAAGTCACATATCACTTCTCGCTTGGAGACAGGCAGAGCTGTAGGGGCAGCTTACATGAGAAAGGAATTTGAATACCGCAGCATTTAAGGGGGCGGCCGGAACCCCTATATATGGTGGTATAGGGCGAAAAATGCAAAGTTATGAAAAAATTCATGGAGCTTCATATGGCAATTGAGAATACGTTATACGAAATATTTCGTCAAAATTCCTCTTACTTTCGTAGTACAGGGCAATTAGTTAATTGATCCGTACAAGAAAATGCAATATTTCTTCTATTATCGTAAATTTTGATAATCATTGTCAAAGAAATTGGGAGAAATCGCATCTGTAGACATTCCCCAAGTCGAAAAGGGAGACTTCAGCTCAGCTACCAAGTCCAGTCATGATTTAGTGCGATCACAAACTTCAAGTAGTTTACATGTTCGATTTCACCTCTGACTTTCGCTTGCTTTTACGTATGTTTATGTATGTTTCGGCAAGGATTTCATCATGCCAATGAGGAAAAGACAAGGAAAACATCTCGCTAACATACAGACGAAGAAAAATTGCTCAAGTATTATTACAGAATATCATAATATACGCATAGTTAGTGAAGAGAGAGGGGAGGGTTCCGTAGTAAGGGTTGCGTAGTAATGCCCCCGTCTTGCCTGACAGCACACGTCACACTGTGGCCAGGCTATGATCTTTGAGCAAAGAGATCTTCATTTATGATAAATAACAAAGTTTTGGTTTTTTGATACCCAAAATGGAATATGAAATTCATAATAATCATGATTTATTAAATTGTCTTTGTAAAAAGAGAGTACACCTTCGAGTTTCTCCTCTGACATTCTCTTGCATTTACGTTTGTTTATCTTTGTTTCGGCAAGAATTTCATCATGCCAAAGAGGAAAATACAAGGAAAACATCTCGCTAACATACAGAAGAAGAAAATTCGCTGTAATAAGCCGAGTTAGTGAAGGGGAGAGAGAGAATTGCGTAGGAAGGAGTGCCCCATCTTGCCTCAAGAAGTGCCCCAGGCTACGATATATGAGCAAAGGGATCATCATTTATGATTAAATTATGATAAATAAAATAGTTTTGGTTTATTAATACACAAAAAGAAATATGCATTCATAATAATCATTATTTATTGACATTGTTTTTTATAGAAATACGAAGGAAAACTTTGAACGCCCGTATCTCAAAGCTATACTTATTGACCTTCAAAATCTATCTTCTCACTTAGTTTTAAAGCTATAACACTGGAATTTGGTATATAACTCAGAAAGACATTATAGAACAATCAAATAGAGCCCTTTTTTTCCAATTTTTGTTTCGTCTTTTTTTTATAAATTTTTTTCTCCTGATTTATAGGGTTTATTTTTTTACCATATTGAAAAATTCATATCTAGCAAAAAAATGACTTTAACAAAAAAAACTCTCCATTCGATTGGAGGTCTACATCAGGTCTATATATGGTAGTAATTCCAGGTCTTAATATTAAATATCAAGAGAGGAGATAGAATTTGAAAAATGGTTATTTTCGGGATAAATCGCCCTGGCGTCACAAAACCGAAGGTCAGAGGCGAAAATCATATGCGGTTTGGAGATGTCCCAAGTCACCTTATTAAGTGGTATGAATATCAAAGTCCTATCGTTAAAAAATGGCATTAGCCGGCCGGCCCCCTTAACCGAGAGATCACTCACCCGGTCGAGAGGCGTGTACATTCGTTTGTACGGATGTTACAGGCCTAATAGTCCAAGGCACTTGCGAAAGTCACATTCCTTTAGGTGAACGCTAAGAGGTGTTACACGCCGAGTGTCGGGAGACAAAGCCCCATCATAAAGATGGGTCCTATTCCATGGCTAATTTAGAGACGGGAATCTCTAACCTGACTAATACGATGAACTTATTGACATTTTGGGTCTGGGAGTGAATTCTTAGTCAGGAGGGTAGAATGTTAACTTACTGGTTTCTTTATGGGTAGTTTTGGGGTTTCTGCCATTATGACTTGTTAATCATTTTTTCCTATTTTATAATCAACTGCTTTGGGTAATAAATAGTATATTTTTGTACTTACGAGATCTTAATAGCCTAATGACATGATTGCAGACAGAGGGCACTGTTGACAGCAGGTAAGAGTTTCCAGTTTGTGTAGTTTAGTGAACAGGGGGCGTAGTAACAGTGGTGGCAAGCGGTTTAAGAGGCTTTCTATATATTTTATAAGCTGTAGGTACGCTCCGAGGAGACGGGTGACCAGTTAGATAGAGGGGGTCTTTTCTTTTTTGGTAGGAAAAAGGGGTTATTAATCATGTCACAGGCAACTCGGGGCTCTTTTTGCTGATTCAATTAGTTGGACAGAGGGAAGCTGTTCGTCTCTCGGGCTAAGTCAGTATCAACATCTTGGGGTTCTGGAATAATAGTGTTTTAAAACGTGAAGGGGAAAAGTTTAATTTTCGACATATTGAAGTGTTTCGCAGTTCACGCATATTCACGGTGTGTATACGAATTCGGTTTCCGGTCGTATGAAGATGTGAGTGTATTTTCGAGTTTTAATTCTTATTTTCTTCTTTTTATCTTTTATATTTTTTTTTCTACCTTTTTCTTGTTGTTCATGCTCCTTGTGTTTGTTTGTGGCGAATTTACTGGAGCAGAGATTTTGTTGCGAGTCACGCCAGAGAGAGAGAGAGAGAGAGAGAGAGAGAGAGAAAGAGAGAGAGAGAGAGAGAGAGAGAGGGAGAGAGAACTGGGAACAGGCACAGTTGCTGGGGCGAATTGATTAGTAAGCATTTTGCATTCTTTTTTCTTTTTCTATCCCCTCTCTATTTTTGTTTTTATTGTTGCTTTCAAGGATTATTTTTTATATACTGGGCGTGGGGCTCATTTGCCTTTTGTCATCCATTATTGGGGGAAAATTTGTTTTAATTTTTCTTGATTGAGTTTGGTGTATATAAATACATTGATGTTATTGAGATCGGGGAAGCTTATAGAACAAAATAGCTTTCGGAAACAGGGAAAAATGGCGGACACTAAAAACACTACGACGCTACTACATCACGTAACTAACATTAGTGCAGGCGTTAGTCCATTCAGAGGGATTGTAGATGGCGTACTATCACAACCTGTAAATATCTTTATTGAAGGAGTTAATAATTATTTAGCGGGAAAGAATATATTAGACGATGTAGAGGCATTTAGAGAGGTGAAAGCTTTGCTAGATTTCAATAAGGGAGACCTCTCCCACCATTCCAGGAGTTTCCAATTTACAAAATGTCGTACCTGGAAGGACTTGCAGGCATTTTTGAAAACAGCGTATAGCTCAAAGGAACACGGAGATATGGTGAGGGACCTTCGGGGTCTTTATAAACTACAGAAGGGCACTAATAGTCTCGTAGAACATAGTTCAAAACTGTTTGACGCAGTGGCGGATTGGTAGGAAAATTGAAAACATCTAAATGGGTTACAGGGGATAATCTCTCTCTAAATAATATTCATAAACTGATCTATTTCTCCCTGCTCTTGCACGAGGTACCGGATGAAAAGATTGAACCTACTTCAGACGAAGAATTACATTATACCCAAATAGATAAACACAGGTCTAAATGTCCCACTGTAGATAGCACAATTTTTAATGGGACAGGCCCGAGGGATAAAGTATAAAGAGACACAGAATTTTCTCCTCCTCGTCTGTGCGCAAAAGTTGAGTATAACAAAAGATCAATCGATCAAAAGCAACAGCAGTTGTGCTGTTTCAACTGCAATAAACCAGGGCATCCAAAGAAATTGTGTATGGTTAAATATTGTGGAATGTGTAAAAGTACTGATCATTATTGGCAGTCTTGTCCGTCTCAGATACGGAGAGATGCGAGACCTCAACCTCCAATGGTTCTGGTAATTATAATGTGAGAACTTCCCAGGCAGGTCAAACCAGAGGGCAAAGGGATCGGCGAAATTTTTGGAAGCCCGATCAACAAAAAAGGTACAGGTGATTGGTAAATGCCATTGTGGTCTCGTGGGGGACGCCCCAGAGCCCAAGCCTATAGTCTATGGAACAGTAGGGGATTTGGATATCCCGGTGTTCATAGACTCGGGGACCTCAATAAATCTAATGGACTATAATCTGTATCAATCCATATTTTCCAATTACCCTTTGCAACCCTCAACGGAGATGGTGTGCGATGTGCAAGCCCATAGATTAAATACCCTGGGTTGTTTTCAAGTACAGTTTACTCTTGGTGACAGAGTGTTAACAGAACCATTTTTGGTAATAAAAGGAATTGCGTTGGGCAATAAACTTTTGCTGGGTCATCCTGCTTGTAGAAGACACAAGATTTCGATCCATGCGGGTGCTAATGGGACGATAACAGTCGGGATACCAGGTATTTTTCTACCATATGAGGACGTGAACAGAATGGAGGACATGGAGGTTATTGAAAGAGGAGATGTGCTCGGTGGTATTAATGGTGATGATACGAGTGTTATGGAGAAAGGTAATATTAAAACACACGTTGGTGATATGGGAAATGATTACAGGGGTTCTATCAGAGTTCACAGTGATAACAATGGTGGTGATGATACTAATATGGATGTTATTTCTGATACTAACATTGCTGGGGATGATACTGAGGGTGGTAATGGTTATGGGGCAGTGGCAAGGGGAGGTACTAACCACAAATATAGAAGTGTTTTATCTGAAGATATTATGTTATTACCAGGTTCAAAGACTATGGTAAAAGTTAAATTGAAGGAAATGAGAAAACCCACAGATGTGTGTGTTATTGAAAATAGCGAAAAGCTTAGTGGGATTGTTAGCACGGCATCGGTGAACAGTGTATCCATGGATGGGTTTACGTGGTTAAAGTTGCTAAATTGTAATGATACAGTTAGGAGATACCAGAAAAACACATATATATTGGATTTCCAAGATTGGAGTTGTGTTAGTGGTTCAGTGGCTATCGTAGAGGGGAAACCTGAGTTTTAGGAGGCAGAAATGCAATCAAGGAAACGAACATTCAGAGAACATTTAGCTAATGTTCTCTGAATGTTCGGATGCAGATTATAACGAACACGTTAAAGCAATAAGCGGGCTTTTGGCAGAATTTGGAGATACAGTAGCTTCACAAGGTGATAAATTGGGATTGACTAATGTGTTAGAGCATAGGGTAAATTTGGAGAGTGACACAAAACCTATTTATATTCCTGCATATCGCATACCATTCAAAATCAGAGAACAGGTAGAGAAAGAGGTTAATAGATGGGAAGAAGAAGGAATCATTAGATCCAGCATGTCTCCTTACAACTTTCCCTTGTTAGCGGTCCCTAAGAAAGACGGTTCTGTCCGT
Organism: Macrobrachium nipponense; assembly: GCF_015104395.2. NCBI lineage: Eukaryota > Metazoa > Arthropoda > Malacostraca > Decapoda > Palaemonidae > Macrobrachium > Macrobrachium nipponense. Next base: position 66,494,846 of record NC_061092.1, read on the forward strand.
GTATGCGTCGATTTTAGACGTTTAAATGAGAAGACAATCCCTGACCGCTACCCAGTCGCGTGCATACCAGATCTTTTTGTTGAAATTGGGGGACATAATATTTATAGCTCAATTGATTTGGTGCAGGGTTTCTTACAGGTTCCTCTTAGTGAGAGTAGCAAGCCCATTTGGCGCTGCTGTTTCGGCTTGGCCGATTCGGCGTCAGAAAACTAATAGCACTATTCGGCGTAATTGTTTAGGCGTCAGATTGTTTCGACGTCTTTATTCGATTAATTTTTCTAGAAATGCAACACGTCCTTTCTGAACTTTATTCAGAAAAATAAAACAGTAAAAATTTTTATATTATTAAAAGACTAGTGGAATAATGTAAATAAAAAACTTGAATTGGGGAAAAATATAAATTTTATTCACTTAGAGAATAAAGGATCCTATTAAAACAATAATGGGATAATGCGAGTTAAAAACTTGAAATGAAAATACATTATTTAGAAAAATAAAATTTAGTACAGTTTATTTAACCTTAGGAATTAATTTTTCATTTCGTAATTATGAGCAATACCCTTCAGGAATTCAATAGGCTCTGATGACTCAACTTCCATTACTATTTTTTTTATTCTTTCATCAGCATTTCTATATTTATTTAGCTTTTTGGGAGGTGGATATCCAGGGTTTAATTTTTCTAGAAATGCATCACGTCCTTTCTGAACTTTCCTCAAGGCATCAATAAATTTCCAGATGGAAGGATGATGCATTCCTAGTTCGAACTGTAGACGTCGATTGGCAGCTTCAGCGTTATTGTTAGTGCGATCTTCATCATTTACAGTGCGTTCATAAAGGTTCCAGATCTCGGGAGCAAACATAGGGTTCATTCTTGCATTTCGACGCCTATTCTGTCGTCCAATATAAGTGTCTTCGAACCAATGGAACAAGGGTATTAGTTCGTCTGGAAGACCCGCTACTAGTGTATCCATGTATTCGTCCATCTTTTCTAAAGGCACAAAGGCGAGCGCTATAATCATTTTAGTAATAACGCAAAGTCCGAGTCGGTTTTATAGCGATTCGATAAACCCAATGAAACATGATGTCTGTGCATGTTTTGGGCTAGATGGAAAAAATATCCCTTAATTCGAGCGGTGGGAAATGCATCTTGAAAGGCATGAATGGCAGCTTGCTCAAAATCACAAATTATAGAAACTGCTCTCAAATTTGGTTCGATGGTTTTAAGTAACTCAAATAAACGAGAATAAGTTAATCTTTGCTTGTTAGGAAGAAGAGCATAAACAATAGGAATAACTCCATCATGCTTCTTAGCCGATATAACATATACTTAATGGAAAAAAACTTTGACTTTTGGCGCAATGGTGAAAGTTCCGTCGGCAAACCAAATTTCTGAGAAGACTAAATGCTGAAGCCAGCTAATTCTTCCAAATATTAAAATTCTATTACTGCCTTCTCCTGTGTCTCCCAATAGGAATTGTTCTTCCATACCCAGTTTGGGAACATACAGTGTATAGGACTCGGGTATAACTAATTGCTCCAACTGAGTTGGGTTAGCTGGCGCTTTGTTTAATCATTTTCGTTTCCTAGTAATAAGTTTTCGCATTGCAGGCAAGTCAGGCCCTATGGGTAAAGCTGCTTGAGAGGCGCCAGTTAAACATTCATTTACTACAACGGTTGGTGGCTCCAGCGTTTCAGCACTTCTTTTCTTAATATTTGTTTTCAACTTTTCAACTTCTACTTTTGCAGCAGATGGTTCATGGGTATGTTGGTTCAACTGGCGAATCACTTTTCCATCCTTCATATGTGATCTTACTTTACACCGATCTTTCTGTTCACATCGCCAGAATTTTAATTCAGAATCACTCTTGCTCGTTGCATCAAAAATAAAAAGGTATCCATCGTGAATCACTTGGCTTCTTCCCCGTTTTGTTAAAGTATCTCCTTCCATATCGTACAATAGGGCTTAGACGACTGAAAATTCTAAAGCTACCAAAAAGTAAATGTAAAAAAAAAAAAAAAAAAAACAATTGTTCAATTGTTAAACAATTGTTAAAATGAGAGCTAATTGCGCTATAACGACGAAGTATCTATTTGATGGCTAAATGTCGCTTAAAGCAACAAAGTAGTCATTTGACGCCTAACAGTCTCTCTGCCGAAAATTTCTATATGCCAAATCGGCTACGCCGAATCGGCCAAGCCGAAACAGCGACGCCAAACGGGCTACGCCAAAAAGTCTCATTCCCCTTTTTCAGTGCCCAAGGGACACTATGAATTTACGCGAAATGCCTTTCGGTTTATCGCCAGTCCGATGACTTTTACCAGGTTGGTGAACACAGTTTTGCACGGGTTATTGGGCAAAAATGTTTTTGTGTATATGGATGACATCCTGATCGCAACGGACACGATCGCGCAACACCTGGAAGTGCTTACAGAAGTACTTAGGAGGCTTAGATTAGTGGGGTTGAAAATCTAGCTAGCCAAGTGCTCGTTCTTGAAAAAGCAGATCACATATCTAGGTCACGTCATATCTAAGGAAGGGGTTAGAGTAAATGACGATAAAGTCAAAGCAATAGCGAATTTTCGCACCCCCAGATCAAAGAAAGAGATTAAGTCATTCCTGGGTATCGCCGGTCTCTTTAGGAGGTTTGTGAAAGGGTTCTCTAATATAGCAGCTCCCCTAACTGATGTGTTGCAGGAAGACGTTCAATTTCAATGGAAGGAACCCCAGGCGAAGTTTTCAAAAGCTCAAGGACGCACTAATGAATCCCCCTGTTTTGAAGTTTCCAGATTTTAGGGAACCTTTTACATTAGTGACTGATGCAAGCCAGGAAGGTATAGGTGCTTGCCTTATGCAAAAGTTCGATGGGAAATTTCATCCTATA
>NC_061092.1:66502727-66507727 GCF_015104395.2 Macrobrachium nipponense
CTTTTCCAAATTCACTGGTATCTATGGAGGACAAAAATATTCATGTCTTGTAGCATTGTGAGTGGCGTTCGTTAAAATGAATACTGTCACATGAACGGTGTAGAAGAGAGCTTCCTTTCCGTGCGTTGACGAGAGAGTGCTTAGCAATTTCAGCTTTTATTCATTTACGGGAATGGTGTTTCGTTATTTACATCAGCGTCAACGAATTTGGAGTTTATTTCGTCTGCTCTTATTCATTTTGGGTTTCGAGATCATTTTGATCTCTCCTTCTGGCGCCAATCTGATAATACGGGAACCTCCAAGCTGAGAGGGATGAGAAGATGCAAAAAGAATTGCAGTTGTCTTGCATGAACTGAATTTCAGTCTGTTGGAAAACGAGGAGGCGGTGTTGTTTCATTCAGATAGGAATGCTGTCATTGTACTGGGTTCATTCTGATTTGCATGGAAGAAATGAGTTGTCTTGCGGACGGAAATTATTTTTGCTTGCCTGAAAGGGAATGCAGTGGCATTGGGCGAAGCATGATGAGGAGGTTTAATCATAGTTCAGGGACAATGTCAGGGTCTTACAGATATGCTGGCGACTTCCGGACGCCACTTGACATCTCGACCAGAACCCTGGGAGGAAAGTCTCTCTCTCTCTCTCTCTCTCTCTCTCTCTCTCTCTCTCTCTCTCTCTCCTCATGAGATACTCCATAAGCCTTCACAGGCGTGTGGTACCTGAGCAGACATAGCTGACGAAGCAGCCTGATGGGCCATGGCAGCTCTGTAGGCCTTGGCAAGAAGGCGCAGAAGGTCAGGAAACCACTCGGCTCGTGGCCGATGTGGAGCTGCAGAGCCCCCCTGAGACAGGGCGTGACCGTGACCGTCGCGTGATGGGTCACTCGACGAATTGGGCAGAATTGACTTCTCACTCCGAGATCGTTTCTATCCTGCGGTCAGCAGCTGATCGATCTCTCCTCAGCTGGCTGCTCTGGCAATGCCATCTAGAATTGACAAGGCCTGAGAGATTCAAGCATGAGTCATCACCAGTCGTCCTAGTCTGGCCGTGCGTTTCCATTCACAACTTTGTATTTTTGGTGGCATTTATCAGTTATTTGCAGAATGTATAATTTTTGTGTAAGTTAATTATGTTTTACAGTCTTTTGCATCATCAGTATCCTCTGGACCTGGTTATTATGATTAAATATAAAGGGAAATCAGTGCAGAAACAGTAATGAGAACAAAAAAGTTTATTCACAGAAATGAGTATATAATACATTTTTATACATAGAAAGGATGCCTCTCTCTTTAGGAAAAGGTATAAGAGCTATATACAAAATAAATATTCTCTATAATTTACAGCTATTGTCCCTCAGAATCTTATTTCTTCAGTGTATTCTGCTTTCTCTTTTTTGTTAAATTTTTGCAATTTTGAATGTTTTTATTACTTTTCTTACAATAATTGTTTAGTAGGGCATTGGAGGAAGCAAATATCAAAATTTTTTTAATTTTTTCTATGCTATGCCCAGCATCACAATCATTTAGAGATAAGAAGGCATCATTATCAGAAAGGACAGTGAGTGAAATGTCCGTGGCCAAATTCCTTTGATACATCGATTGTATAAAATCAGGATACTGTGACAGTTTATCAATGGTTATATAGTTAAACAGAATTATGTTTACTACAGATTCATGGGGATAAAGAAGCCTTCCTCTGCTTATACTCTGAATGTAACTATTATTGTCTGGTAAGCTATCTTTGTTTTCTGGCAAGTAAGTACGAAAGTCTTTACAGGAGCTACACTTAAATTTTTTCACAACAGCATACACACAATAGCCAGCAAGGTATGTTATAACTAGGAAAAGATCCATACATTTATCAATATCATCTTGACTGACATCAATATAAAAAAAAATCGTTATTTCCGGACTCCTGATTATTCATGCCCTCCCAGTTCGTTTCTTCGAAGATCTTCAGTTCAATGTTTTTATTATTAAACGTTATTCTAAGAACAGACATTAACCTCAGTTTTTTTTTTTTCACACTCGAACACTTATCGGTAGGAAATGTTGTAATTGCAGCCAGCAGCAAGTCGACGATATTTACCAAATCTATTTTCAAGTTGATCGGTTTGAAATTTTCCTGGTAATACATATGGCTCTCAACCAGATGTTGCAGAGATTCTCTTCTTTGGGAAAGCTGAAAACATGAACCTTGGGCCCATTATTGTAATTCCCTTTACAAAGGGGAACAGAACATCTGTGTGGCATTTTGTCTGGAGTTACACGTGTGTCTGGAAACCTTCTTCGCTGGATTTAAATATAACACTAGAAAGGTCACTGGAGATGGGAGGTTGCCAACTAGTAATGTCTCATTAGATGGCCTCAGAAAAAGTACCCACAGCAATGCAAATTAAAAACAAATGGTTGAACAGTTTACAAAATATGAAAGTTGCAAGCACTGAGTTTTCATTTAAAGTCATCAGCAATGACTGATAATGTATTTTATAATCATTTGTGTTAAGAAACTGTTGTTTATCATCATAACTTCTGCGCTGATTTTCCACCATTATGCAACATACTTAATCATATTAACTAGGTTTAGAGGATTATGATGCTGTTAAAGACTGTGAAATATAATTATCTAACATAGCAATTAGATACTCTAGATAAAGAGTAATAAATAACACCAAAAATACAGAACTGGGAATGGTAACTTGTGGCCAGGACAGGACGACTAGTGATGATTCATCGCTCTGTTTTGAGTGATCGCACAGGCCTTGTCAATTCAAGATGGCGTTGGCTCTGGTCGCTCAGGACCGACATTTCACAGGCTATCGATCCTTCGCTTTGTACTTTGATGAAAATGTACAGACTCTGAGTCAAACTTTTGAAGTTCGCTTGCTTGCTCGCCTATCAATTTGGTAGCCCGAGTTCGGTCCCCACTGCCGCCAATTTGAAACCAGGGGGATTTATTTCTGGTGATTAGAAAATCATTTCTCGATATCATGTGGTTCGGATCCCACAATAAGTTTTAGGTCCCGTTGCTAAGTAGCCAATTGGTTCCTAGCCACGTCAATCAAAATCTAATCCTTCGAGCCAGCCCTAGGAGAGGTGTTGATCAGCTCAGTGGTCTGCTTAATTCAACATAAACATTTTTTCGCTTCACTGAAGCTTACTTCCAAGTGTTGAGGCATTATAAATAAGTAAAAATGTTCATTTCGAAGTTACCCTATGTCAATATCTTACTACAAAAAAATTTTCACCGTCGCGGGAACCCACGTAAGTGCTTAACAGCTGACGGACCAATTTATTAGAGAGGGTCTTTCCCTACTCAGTGACTACCTAAGTAACAAGACCAAGCCATTTTCAAATCGTTGCTGATTAAGGTAAGATAACGGGTTGAAAAATTACATCCGGGAAAACTACCCTCGGTTGGAACGTCGAATTGTGAATTCTTACGTACTGACAGGTAGGGAAGGTACGCCAAACAGAGGAAATAACAAGAAAAAGAAATAAAAAAGTTCGAGCGTCAACTCGGCAAAAAAAAAAAAAAAAAAAAAAAAAAAAAAAAACACCGGTGTTAGATAACTGTTACTTTAGAGTACAGTCACATCGTCTAGGGCCGTGGCACCCAGCCTCACCACACAGGTACCAGGCCCCACTAACTAGTATTACACTAAAGTGAATGATGCAAAGTAAATCAACGAGGTACGGTAAATAAATAAGCAGGATGAAAGCATCATGATGTGCAACATAACGAAATTTCAGCTGAAGAGTCAAGTATAACTGAGCCACACAAACTGAATCAGCCTGAGAAACTGCTGACTGACACTGGAAGAAGAAGGTCGTGAGGCAAGCCAAGCATCCAGTATTTCTCCACTCTGCTTGAAGAACAGTTCCAGGTGAGCCGCAAGGCAGGAAAGAGGATTTTGAGAAACAATTAACCAAAAGGAAGTAACAGCATTCGCGCTGCCATACTCTACGTCGGTTCCTCTTTCAGAAAACGGAACCCAATTCCTCCATTCTCTCTTCCCCTCCCTTCTGTTATGACTCGTGCTTTCCTCTCCCTTCATTTTTCCGCTCTCTCTCTCTCTCTCTCTCTCTCTCTCTCTCTCTCTCTCTCTCTCTCTCGCCTTGGTTTTATCCTTTTCGCTCTCACAGCACCCCGACTTTTCTCCTCGTCTCCTTTCTCTCGCGTTTTTGGGTTGCTCGTACTGCTTTAGCATCTTTGTTGGTGCGTTATGTCCTTTTTATCTCCACTCGTATTTTTACCGATGGTTCTTTGCTTCTGCTGTTTTGTATTACCATTTCCCCTCGTTTTCATAACCTCCAATTCTTCCTCTTTTTATCGTTTTCCGTTTGTGTTCCGTCAGCTGATCAGAATTTCTCCATCGCCTTCATTTGTTTCTGTACATTTTTACGTCCAAATTTTCTTCATTTATTCCTGCTTGTCTCGCGCCCTGAAAGGGACGACATTCGCTGGGAAAAAAAGTCTCGTCCTGTAAATGGGATTTGGGCGTCTATTCTAAACAACCTGAATGTCTTCCCTTCGTTGCAGCTCCCGGGACAATGGTTGCAATGAAGTTTATTTCACGGATGGATATGTGCGTCGAGTGAGTGTGTGTGTGTGTAAGTGTGTGTGCAAAATTTTTATCTTAGACATGTCCAAGAACACGGCAAAATTTTACCCCTCTGATGCTGAATGAAATTGAGAATTATTAATGCAATTTTCTTTCATGTCCAGCTTGTAACTTGTCAAAAAGCTTTTAGCTTGATAAGTATGTTGCATATAGACAAATATATACTGTCTCTTTCACTTTGAATTGAGAATAGAATAACAGCATCTGTGCCTCACTATCGGTCTGTCTGCCTGTCTGCTTGTCTGTTGCTAGACAGACTCGCACCATTACACTTTATTAACTTATCCAAGCCAGCCGTAGTGGTATGAACTAATAAAAAAGTAAACCACTCATATATATATATATATATATATATATAGATATATATATATATATATA